>NC_142542.1:12595000-12777500 GCF_056151865.1 Erythranthe guttata
AAGGGATCCTGGAGGAGCATTTGCAGAAGATGAAGGTCCAGTTGGATGTGGAGTAACTGGTTCTTGACTAGAACTTGGAGGGGCACTTTGAGAGGTTTGCACTTCTTCACTTGGTGAGTTTCCCTAACACAATAAAACAACCATATTGGCACTTGTATTATTCTGAATAAGGAAATCAATGAACTGAATAAGGAAATCAATGATATGTACATTTACCTTATAAAGTTTGGACCTTGGATTTGTAGGATTTTTGCAGGTTCCCTTATTATGACCTCTTTGTAAGCAATTTTGACAGGTGTGTGTCAAACCCTTCCTGTATGAGGTCCTATGAATCTCATATGGAGCTTTCTTTCTTAATCTGGTTGGTCTTCCTTTTTTTTTTCTGGTATTTTGGAGCCTGAAGTGGCTCATAAGTGGTCTTCAAGTAATCTCTGGGTCCAGGGACTGCATGTATCATATAGGCATACACTTTCAAGTAATTTTCCTTCCTATAACATGTGTCCACAAAATCCTCAACTTTGTATCTTCTTTCTGCAATGCAAGACCAGGCATGAGGACATGGATATCCATTTAATTGAAATATGCCACATGTACACTCTCTTTTAGCTAAGTCCACCACATATCTCACACCATTTGCATCCACCTCAAACTCCTCATTTCCACACCACCTTGGATAACAGTTTCTTGCAAGTTGCTGGGACTTATTGATCTTCCTCAAGATATTAGGGCAGATAGTTCCTGCATACTTCTCCATCCCAGCATTTTTTGTCTGAATTCTAGTTGTCAATCTGGTTCTTATCTATTCAAACATACTAATGATGGGCTTCTCCCTAGCTTCAAGTATGTAGTTGTTGAAGGACTCACACAGATTGTTGACCAATACATCAGACCTGCATTTTGTAGAAAAATAAGATCTGGCCCAATGTTCAGCTGGTATCTTTCTCAAGTACTCTGCTGCATCTTTGTCCAATCTCATTATCTCAACCATCTTTGATTCAAACTCATTCTTGTTCCCTGTTGAAGCAGCTCTCCACAACATTGTTTTTAATTCCAAGGAAGGCCACTTTTGTCTTTAATGGCTTGTTCCATTCTCTGTCCAATGTATTTTGAAGTTGCATGCTTGTTAACTCTCTTTTTTGAACATGTGTGCTCTCCAGTTATGCTCTTGATCTGCAATGAAAGAAACATTAACACCATAATGCCAAAAGTAAAAGCAATAAGAAAATACTTATTATAAGTTTGAAACACAGTAGTACCTGAAATGTTGGACCACCCTGCACAACAGAGGCATGGATCCTCCAATTACAGCCTTCAGTTTTGCATTCTGATGTCACCCTTTTCCTTTCACTTTTCACATATTCTAATTCATAACCATTTCTGACTAACCAATCTGTTAGGGCTTGTCTGAAAAGACCAATATTTCCAAACTTCATCAAAACTTCCAACTCTCTGTTCTTCATATTTTGCCCTTCAGTGAATGTTGGACATTTAGATTTGTTGCAACCATCCAAGTTATCAACAGAATCATCATCTTCAGCTTCACTGTACCACTAGGATACAGATTGGTCAATTGGACATTTATGCAGTCTTTTACTTGGTCTCCTAGCATTCTTCCCCATTCTTCTTAACTTCCTCAATAGGTCTTGCTTAGTGAACTGTCTATCTACAAAGATATCATCATCAGAGGAGCCCTCAATATCATCTAACTCCTCACTTGGAACATCTGAATGTACATCATTTTCATCTGAAGTAGCATCTTCAGGCTGCAGGTAGTCATCATCTGCAGAATCATCATCCTCAGAATCAACATTTGCTTCTTCATCTGCTTTCAACATTTGCTTCTTCATCTGCTTGATTTTCAACAGTTGGTTCTGCAGCTTCTTGATGTTCAACAGTTGGTTCTGCAGCTGCATGATTTCCAACACTTGGTTCTTCAGCTTCTTGATCTTCAACATTTGGTTCTTCATTTCTTAGTTCATCATTTAGTGGTTCTTCAAATGGTGCTTCAGAAGAGTGTACTTCTTCATCCCCTTGCTGCAAATACAATATTTCTACTTCTTCCCTTAATACATTCCCATCCCTATCAACTGCAAGTAGTGGCTCTATACCAGTATCTTCAGTGTACAGTGTCAAATGATCTAGGCCTTCATGCACACTCACTAACCATGCTATGGAAACATCATCTAAAATCTGCCTTAAGCCATGTTCAAGTGACTGACCAGGGTACAGAAAATAGAAAGTGACATTCAACTTTTTACCTCCATAGAACCTATATAGCGCATATAGTGAATCCATATTCATGTAGTCTAAGCTAATCCTTATGGTCACTTGCTTTCTTCCTCCAACATAAGACAAGTTGGGGCTATGTGTAAAATTGCCATCTAGCCAAAGAGACAATGTCACAAGGTTCTCCATCTGCATACAAAGAAGTGTTCAGTGACTTAAAGACAAACTCAATTATTAAATTGGGCCACATGTTCATCTCCATTATTAAATTAAAGACAAAAAAAAAAAATTGAACAGTTAAATACATTACTTTATAAAATTGAACCACATGTTAAATACATTACTATATAAGACTTAAATACATTACTGAGTTCACAGTTAAAGACAAAAAAAAAATTAACCACATGTTCACTGCTTTAAACAGTTGAATACAAACACTAAAAAACATAAATTCTACAATGAATCAACTTGATTAAAGAAATGGTGTAGAAGCCCCACATGTTCCCTGAAGTTCCAGACAACCACATGTTTTACACAAAAAAAATCAATAAATAAATAAAAATTGGACCACAACCCACACATCCCAAAAAAAAGCAGACAATGTATGGACCACTACCACGAATCTTCAAACATATGAACAGGGATTCAACATGCCTTAAAAACAGCAAAAACTCGGAAATCAAAATCCAACCTCTTTAATATATGGGCGAGAATTCTTCTAACTCTTACATTCCTTTCTTCTAGTTCTGCGGGCTTCGGGATTCAGAGATGCAATTTCAAAATTAGGGCTTCGATTTTTTTTAGGGCTTCGAATTTCAGTTCGGAGATGTGAGATAGTTTTGTTTTTGAGAGATCGTGTGGCTATAATTTGGATAAGCAAAATCTGAGATACGATTTGGGGGAAAAGGTTAGGATACTTATTTTGGGTATTGGGGTCTTTTTTGCTTGATTTTTTATTAAGGGCAATTATGTCATTTCACGTAAGTCAACGAGCCAGTGCACACAAAGGGGCGGTGGGCTGACTAAAACACAACAGAAGGGGTTATATGCTAATTTTTTTTTCCGAGGGGGGTTTTTTGCTTCCGAGAAATAACACAGGGGGGTCTATGCAATTAACTCATGTATTATAGTGTACTCCATCGTCTTCTTTAACTCTTGGGTTGAGGAATAAATATTCATGGTATCCCATCTTCTTGTTCTGTTTTTTTTTTTTTTTTTTTTTGTCTAGTTCATGTGCGTACTTGTTTATATTCTTTACCAGTTCGGTTAATAAATTAATTGCAGTAGTTTGTGGTCGCCACACTGGACTTCAACATGGAATATTCGATTTCGACCAGAAAAACATTTAAGTTGAAATAGATGGACGAGACTGTTAAATGGAGCCATATCCAAGATTTCATTGGATACCGGAGAGTGGACGTATGTGGTACAGAAGACATGTGCGAAATTCGATGCAAATTCCGAATGGTAAGAGATGATGGAATTAATTTTTAAAGTGCTGTTTAATTTGAGTTATCCAATTATTTTGTGTTGCTTTATTTTATTTTTTTAGTTATAGGAATTTTTATACTTCATGTCGATGGATATTTCATGAGTTAAATTTTTGTCAGTATGTGTGTTTCAATGTGACAATATTTTTCATTTTACCAAATGAGTTAATTTCATCCCTGAAAGATTTTGTGTAAGTTTTATTTGAATTGAAAGATTCAAAATAATTTGAAACCCCCCTACAATTGCCTGAAATTTACCAAAAAAATGTGGGCTAAGAATTTTGAATTTATTGTCAAATAACTCAATCAAAACAAGCTCAACAAATTTGAACTTCATCATCAAATCCTTCCATCGAAATACAAATTAGTCATGATTTATTCAGAGCTCGCTGCTGACAGAATTAGTCCAATTTTTTTTTAAATGAACCGCTAAGCACTTGACAGCTCCATTCAGAGAGGCAGATCAAACATGTTGAACAAAAGTATTGCTGACCGAATAAGGAATTCATACCATTCAAAGCTCATTTAGAGCAATCAAACACTCTGCGTAGTTATTTCTATGTTACACTCGGTAAAAACTATACTGTGTATTTTTTTACCGTTGATCTACACACTAATACCAGGTTATTTATATGCTACACTCCCTAATAAGCCTTAGTCAGTAAATCTACCAGATGATAATTAAGGCTAATTGCAAAATATTAACATGCACATGCATACTATAAAATCCAGAAATCTAATTGAATACAATCACATGCCCTGTACTAATGGTTTAAACGAAGATAAGAATGCCTTTTGTAACCATAAAAGGAATCAGATAACTAAAAAAACAGCTCATATAACCAAACAAACGAAATTCGCAACGATTAATAAATTAAAGAAAAAAGGAAAATACACATGCAAATTAATATTAATAAAGTCCAACAGATGTGATGGCGCCACACAACCTCGGCCCTCCCTTCATAATCCCTTCCGTTGCGTTCGGCAAAAACGCGATCGTCATATTCTGGCACTTAACTTCTAATCTATTTGTATCGTACCACATATGCAACATAGCCTCGAATTCGAGCGTTAGCCCTCGCGTCAACTCAGCACGTGTGTAATATTGACCAGGCAACAACGTGTTCACACTCGCACCGAAACGAATCGAGTACTTTCCGTGGCGGCTAAATGTTCGAATATAGGTTCCCGACGAATTCCGAGGCGCGCATGTTAACCATACGTACATGTCTTTGAGTCCGTTATTGTCGTAACTCATCTTGCTATGTGAGTGGTCGATGGAAAACCCTAGATTCCACTCCGCGGCTCTAACGACATGCGAATCGTCGGATCCGATGTTGTCTAACGAAACCGAAACCGATTCAACTTTGACGCCTGGATATTGGTCGTACGATTCATACCAGACGACGCCTCGAAACATTATCAAAGTAAAACAAATAGCACATATCAACTCCGTCCAGGTGTAACACTGCCGTTCTTGGTCAACGGATGATTCGGCGGCCAAGTGGGCTGTGCCGCCGTTACGTGTTGCAGAGGTCGTGGGAGGCGGCGGCACGACGGAGTAGCCGTGCGCCGATGGCGCAGAAATACATACTCCGTCAAAGGTTTGAGATCTAGGTTTTGATTGATTCATTTAATTCGTTCGACAGGTTTCCAATGGGGTTTGATTAGCGCAACTAAAAAAGGGTTTTAACCTAAAGGGAAAGATATAAGGAACAGAGATTCAAATCTTGCTACCTTTCGGGGTTCAGTTAGAGTCAAACTCTGCTTATTAATACTCATAATTCTAAAATATAGTTATTCAATTTATTTGTGTCTTTTAATTTCATTTATTTTTATTTCTAACATATTTGAAATAAAAATTATTTTTGGTAAATAGTATTTAGGAAAAATTTGACAAAACATCCGTTACACAAGTGTCATTATAATAAGTCCAATTGTATTTCTTATTTTTAAGATAAATCCAAAACAACCTTTATTAATTAAAAACAATTAATTATCACTATTATACCCCTAACTAACTAAGAAACATCTCTATTTTACCTTTTTTATGTATGTGTAATTCTAGCCACCGTTTGATTTTCTTATCTCATCTCTCTTTTCACGTTTCTCATCTTCTCTCTTGAGGATTCTCCTTCTTTAATCTCTTTCATTCAAATCGCCACCAGCCCTTTTCCTCTGTACCACCGGCGGTTCCCTTTCTATCTCTCCAACGTTAGATGTGCCGCCTTCAAGCGGCGGTCCAGCACCCCATGACGGTGGAGGCCTTGCATCGAAAGTAATTGCAGCGGTTGATAGAAGAATCATGATTGGTGGTGGTGCGGAAGACGGGTTTATCGATTTTGGGGTTCTGGACATATCCATATGTTGATTCTCTCGGCCTGCATCTTTTTTTTTTTTTTTTTTCCTTAAATGTTTGGTTTGTATCAAGGTTTCAATTACTTAACCCAATTGTCAATTTGCAGATTTATTTGTGATGTTTTTGAATTGATAAAATTATAATTCGTGTAGTAGAAAACTTCCAACTATATGGCTATCCTGCGAAACTTCTATGTTTTGAAAATTGAAATATGTCCTTGTTCTGTCAATTTGTATTATGTATTATGTGCTTTTCTGATTTCCGCCTTTTTGATATGTGAATCGCATTTATGCTGCAAGTATTTGATCGATCACTGGGCTGAACACAGGTAGACTCAACTTTGCTACAGTTTGTCTCGACGGATTCCACTTCACTAGCCTTAGATTTTACTCTCTTATTTTGGTCAGTACAATTATTTGAGCAACCATTGCCACTCCTACGGTAACTCATTGCAGTCATTGCCACTCCTACAAAACGTACACCGTCAACTGTAATATATTTGTTTCTCTAGTTGAATGTTGCTCAGAATTTTTATAATCATTCACGTTTCTTGTGCACGAACAATCTAATGTCTTTATGTATAAAACAGAAAACCATTTAATAATAAAATCAATGGACTAAACCATTTACTATATATATATATATATATATATATATATATATATATATATATATATATATATATATATATATATTAATGCAGCAACATGTCAGTTGATCGTAGTTGGATGTGGCATCGGTTTTGATGATAAAGGATATATACGACTAGAATTTAATCAAGGGCTAAATGAGTTTTTAGATTTTGTTTACTCTCATTCTATAGTTGACCATGGGAAGATAAGATATCCTTGTTTTAAGTGCTGCAATCGAAAATTTGATTCTCGAGATAATGTGCATTATCACATTAAAAAATATGGGTTTAAACATGGTTATACTACGTGTGATGCACATGGTGAACCATGGAGAACACATAATACTAGGGAATGTTCAGGGTCTATTTATGTGGAAAACTCTGGAATGAGAAGAATGGTTATGAATGTTGATGGTCCTAACTTTGATTGGGATTTTGATGATTTCAATGTTATATTACACGTTAATAAGTTTAGTAATATACTACATAATGAAGTTATTTTCTAGATTTTTAGGCCATTTAAAGAAAAAGGTGAAAAATCGAGCTCGAGTTGAAGGGTCTATAGTAGAAGCATACATCATCGAGGAAAAATCAACATTATGCTCCTTATATTTTGAGTCTAGCGTGGAAACAAGATTAACGCGACTTCGAATAAATGATGATGGTGGAGAGATAGATTCTAGTAGGCGGCTATCCATTTTCAGTCATCCGGGGAAGCCTCTTGGAAGTCTGAAAGATGGTCGGCCGTTTATAAATGAAGACGAAATAAATGCTGCAAATAGATATATTCTATTGAACTGTACTGAAATCCTTCCTTTTGTCCGAAAACGATAAAGATCAACAACACTATGATTCCACTAGTACCAACGATGAGGTATATTTCATAGTTTGTGTATTCACTAGTAGAAAAAAGGGTTTTTGCTACCATTTAAATTCGTAGCGAATAGTCCAATATTCGTAGTAAAAGGCTTTTTGCTACGAATTAGCTACGAATTTTCTTCGTAGTAAATACGGGCGTGACAAATACTTTGCTACGGGACATTGTCGTAGCAAATACTTTTTTATTATGGCACAACTAGCATTTACTACGACTATGAATTTGTTACAAATGCATGACTATTTGGTACAACATGTCCTCTAGCAAAAAGGTTGTTTTTTTTCTGGTGCCCAAACCCAGCTTTTGGTACGACCACCTCTCGTAGTAAAAAATATGATTTTTACAAACCATTTTCTGTAGCAATAATTCTAAAATATACAATTAAATACCTGAATATTCAATACCAAATTATATATAATTAAATAATAAAAAAAAAAACCCGATATATCTTAAAATCATAAAATTTACATCTAGCCATGAGTATTTATACAAATCATAAGTTTGAGATAATATTGTCATGTTCTCCTCTAAGACTAACTACTCACAGACTCTTCTTCCATCTGTTGCATTTTTTTTCCTCCATCGTTTCGTCTTTAAACTTTCGCAACAACACCCTATCTTCTTGCGGCAAGCTTGCTCGTTTACGTGCAAAGAATACACCACACATAGGTGTTTCTGCCTAACAATCATACTTTTGTGATTATCTTTCCCCGTATCTTTCTTGAAAATTTGGTCTTTCAACTCTTTTATTCTTCCTTAATATGACCCTTTAAAGTGTAGACGATTAGCAAGCAAAGAGATTCTGCAAAAACAAATATAACAAACAATAAACGTGTATAAGAATCAAATGAACATATTGAGCAACTCCACAACTTTAATACCAACGCCATAAACAATAATCATCATATTGAGTTTATTATTTAGGTTGGACAATGTGCTGGTAAAATATGATGTTCAACTTTGCATTTGTAAGAAAAGGGAAGCAAAATATTATACATACATTCACATCCTTCTACTCCTTGCATTTGTAAGGTAGTTCTCAATTTTCTTGGCACCTTCTGTGGCAAAATAAGTGTACGACTCTGAATCTGCACGAACAAAATAAAGAAGTCCTAAACTTTGTAGTAATGAAATAATTTAATTATATTTCTAGTTATTAATAAACTAATTACTTTGAGATGGATTTCATACCTTAATAGGCTGAAAAAGCTAGCATCTTTTGTTTCTTAAATCTTCAACCAACCTTCTCGGTCAATGAATCAAATACGATCCATCAATAATATTGCAGATAACATTAATGTACAAGCACATCAAAACATGTAAATAATTCAGGAATAAGCAACTTATTATATATAAAACTAAACAATAATATAATGTATACAACAAACCAAACCTTACAGAACAATATCATAATATATGTAATAAAACTTGAGCTACACCACCATAAGTGTAACTAATGCAGTAGGAATGCATCAATTATCATTGCAAGGAATAGAACTGATACTCACCAAAGATTGTAAATAGTTCTCACAATTGTGCATAAACTAAAGTAGTAGAATATAAGATTCAAGCTAACTGTTAAATCATAATACTTTCATGTAAAATTAATGCGTATAATGTGCCACGGTAACCACATATGATGTCATGCTATAGATAAGACCGTGCAGCCATGGACGTGCATACAAAAGATTATTAAAAGAAATTAGTATCGCACCTCTACGGACTAAAAGAGAAGCAATAAAGAAGGGTCATTCATCTTACCATACCTCGATTCCAAAAACCATTAAATTCTCAAGAACAAACCATTAGTAAACACCATTTGAAGTGGCTTAAAAAAACACAAACTTTACCAGTGATATTCAATGATTTGAAACCAAGAGGGAACATGAAGACATTAACTAAAACAAAAATCTACTCAACTAATTTTTAAAATACTAACCAAATAGGTTGGAAAAGTGGATTGAATCTCAATATTTGTCGCCGAGCAGCGAAGACCACCGCTAATATATGCAATTTCGTAGTATTAGTCGTGAACATAACAAAAAATTAACTAGGAGACAAAAACTACTTCATGGATAGGGTTTCAAAATTGGGGGTTTTTAGAACCACTAATTTCAGAGTTAATCCACATCCGAATTGCAACTCGGTGCTAAAAAAGAGATCTATTGAAGCCCGAAGACACGACTGTAGGTATCCTAGGTCATTAAAAGAAAAAAAAAGAAAAAAAATAGAGAGAGGGTACCGCGGCGGCGGCGGCATTCGGTGGCTCGGCGTTAGACGGTGGCTAGACTTGAAGTAATTCGCTGACGATGGCTTCCAGTGTTAGTTTGTGAGGGTATCAACGATTGTGGGTGAACAAAGTGAAATTGAAAGAAAATGAAGGGGAGGGACGACGATATGTGCTTCTCAGTTTAAGTGGTAGGGTATTTCGATTTTATTAAATTTAGATCTTTTATTACCGTACACCGAGCGTAGCAAATAATCTCTATTACTACGGTAAAATCCGTAGTAAAAGAATAAAACGATGACGTTTCACATAAGTATTTGCTACGAATGTTGTGCCGTAGTGATATATATTCTTTTGCTACGACTTTTAGCTACGACATGTATTTTGTAGTAAAAAATACCTTTTGTAACGAGTTTTTCTTTGTAGCAAAAAAAATTGTAACAAAAGGCCATTTTTCTACTAGTGATTCTCAATGTTTATCCAAGCATTGTTTGATATTATCACCCGCATTAATATTTTTATTATAGTGTGGTAGAATATATATCTACAGTACTGATTGATTTCTTTACAATTGTACATCTCTTAATATATTTTGATGTTCACACGATACACACAAACACGTTGGATTTGATTTATTCAATTTGATTATTTTTCATGTGATTATTCGCAGGATTTCAGCCGTTAGGGAAAAGGTACAACAAAAGGTCAGAGCAAGATAAAACGACAAATACTACGGTGAAATAAGATGTGAGAAAGTCAATACTTGTAAAGGAAATAGTCACATTATGATATCACTACGTACTTATTGTGATCTTGTGAGTGTTCTTTCGATATGATTTCATATATTTTTGACGTTTATGAGTTGTTGGATTGATTGAGATTTAAGCCCTTGCCGGGATTTATTGTGTTTTATTAAAGTTATGAATGTTTATATACGTTATGCTTACAATATTTATTGATTTTGGAGATTTGTGAAAATTTAATAAAATATAATTACTGCATTAATATTTTGTGACGAAAATGTGACCTTCTTATGATGGATTATAATTTACAATTGTTAAGGATTTGTGACTGGTGATTGACGGAAGTACTGTGACGTACTTTGGTGATGGAGATTTGTGACCAACATTATATTACGGATATATAGTTTGTGACGGCTACGCTGTGACGGAGGTTGGCGACATAAGTTGTGATGGATAGTGTGTGACCGATAGTGTGTGACGACGAGTTAGTCACAAAGTATTGTGACACTATTTATGACGGAAACACGACGGACAATCTTTATTGATTAGTGACAGATTATGGATAGAACATCTTTGTTGGTGACGACATCCGTCATCGAATTTACGAAAAATATTTTGATGCTTACTGATGGAATACTGACATCATAAATTATTTGTGACGAACTCCGTCACAACCATGAATGACGGAGTATGGACGGAAAAAAATTGTTTGTGACGGAATCCGTCACTGAGTTTATGTAAAATTTTGGGCTAAAAATTGACGGATGAATGACAACAATAATTTGTTGTGACGACATCCGTCAAAACGTTTAGACAACTTGTATATGGTATCGGTGACGGAATTAATTGTGCTTCGTGACGATGCTATCCGTGATAACAGATGTGACAGAATTAAATTATCCGTCACCAATGTCATTTGTGACGAGGGTTTTTTCTGACAGACCTATTTGTGACTGATTTTGTTCAATTTTGTCACGAAAATGTCTGTCACAAAAGCCATGTTTTTTGGTAGTGTTAGGCTAACGAGTTGAGCTCAGATGAGCTTTTAACAATCAATCTCGGATCCAGTATTAAATATGTTAATTAAATTTTAAACCCTAATGCACAAATCGCAAATAAAATTTTAACCGCCTAAACATTGCCCGTTTTTGCGAATTACCACCTACCAAAAAAATTTAACCGCCTAAACAATATAATATGAAGAGTAGATAGCATTAAACCGCCTAAACATTGCCCGTTTTTGCGAATTACCACCTACCAAAAAAAAAAAACTCCAATCCTACCTGAACTTAATAAATTGTGCCACATTGCCATATTTTACCTGTTTTAAGGCCAATTAAGGTTTCAATTACATAGGTGGTTTTCATTAATTACATATGTGGTTTTCATTAATTACAGAGTGGTTTTTCTTTATTAATAAGTTTTTCGTGAATTTTTGTAATGGAATTTGTTATTTACATAGTGATTTCGTTAATTACATATGGATTTTCATTAATTATAGAGTGGTTTTTGTTAATTGATAATTTTTTAGTGAATTTTTTAATGGAATTTGCTAATTATATAGTGATTTTCATTAATTTACAAAGTGGTTTTCATTAATTACAGAGTGGTTTTTGTTAATTACATAGTGATGTTCGATAAATTTATAATGGATTTTCGTAATGGAATACTATAATCACATAGTGGTTTTTGGTAAGTTTATAGTGAATTTCAATTTGTTAAAATTATTTTTTTAAAATTTAACTTTAAAAAACACAAGTATAAAAAATAATAAACCGAAATTAACAAAATGAATAACAAACCTTAAAAAAAATTCAAATTTTTCTTATCAAAAAATCGAAAATAAGAAAAGAAATAAAAACGAGACTTTTAGAATTGATTTGGGAGCGTTATTTTGGGCATAAAATGTGAAGCGTGATTTTGGGGCAAAATTTTTGGAGAAGATTTGTGTGTAGATTGAGGGCATGATTTGAATATATTAACATAATTTCTTTTTAATTTATTAGAATAATTAAGTGGGGGCATATAAGGTATTTTGGGTTGACTAAGTTTATGGCAAATAACAATTTAAAAAATGGATTTATCAAGAAGTCAAAATTGAACAAGGAGGTTTTATCATAAAGCCCCCCTTGTGGTTAATAGTTTTTGGAGATAACTCTTTTATGCTCGTAATATCAACCATTGTTATCATATCGAAGTATATCGTGTACTGTTTTCCTCCACACATCGTAATGTATGCATTTATCGTACCGTATCGTAAGATAGATACTAACTATTAAAAATAGTACAATATATATATCATTGAATAAAAATACAATAAACATGTAAAAAATTAATATTTATAATCAAACAATTCATTCAAAATAGATCTAAAATCATAGTTTCAACGTTAAATTATTATCTAGGACAAATGTCATAGTTTTAGAAATGCTAGTGTCTATTAACTTTTTGCTATAATATAAATTGCTTTTGATTTATATTTGGAATTGGAAGAGGTCTGGAAATTGCAGGCGGACAAGAAACTTTGGATGTTTCAAAAGCTTAGCATTAGGACTTCGGCTTGGATTTACCAACAACCGTAAAATTTGAAGTCTTCCTTGATTTAATTCGTATATATGTTGTTATATGAATTATATTTTATATTCTTATATAAATTGTATAAATCATTTATATTAGAATTTATATATTACGTAAGTTTAAATTAAATACGCGATTAATTGCATCTATGGTTTACGATAGATAATATGATTATAGACTCGTATGTTTTGTTATATAATTTTAAATTTCCCCGCTACATATATATGCCCGTTATATAGACGCATCATGACTGTAAGTCAGCATTAAACTTTTTTTTTCTTACTTGAAGTAAATTAATTACACGGAAAAAAAACTATGATACAAAATAACAATTAGGACAAAATGGTCATTTCCGATACTCTGATAAGGTGTATTTTATTCGGGATTATTTGTAAAAACCCCCTTAATCATGTAAGTAAATGAGGATGGACCCAACCCCTTTTTTAGTTTCCCCCAATTTATTTAATTAAATAAATATTTATTACGATTTAGAGTAATGTCCCCAATTTACCCCTCCATCAAATAACATATATTTATTCTCCAAAATTGATTCTTTCTCTTTTGTTTTATTATCTATGCACAACCACCACCGCCGCTTGGCCCTTGCAGCTCTAAGGGTTTCTCGGCCTCGACCCCTCGACGATGATAAGGGAAATCTAGCTACCCACGTCTCATAACTCTGACTTCGAAAAGATAGTTTCGCGCCATGCCAATCGCAAATTCAGGCGGGCCCATACGTCGAGCAATTTGGAACAATGGTGGTGGACTTCGCCACTGTGCGATAGAATTTTCCGGCGAGATGGGATTAGGTGGATAGGTCATCGGCTGATTTGGAGGAGAATTGTGTTGGTTACAGATTCCTTTTGGAATTAATTAGGTTTAAGGGTTTTGGTAATTTGCAATTCCACCTTCTTTAGTTCCGCGATTTGAAGACGTATTCAAATTTATTATTTTTTTCTTTTCGAGTTTTTAAATGTTAAGTGGGGTAGATTTTTGGAGACTAATTTGTGTCCAATCACTAGTATAGTGGATGTTTTATTTTGTTGAAATTGTGTTCGTGTTATTTACAGAAATATAGTTGTTTTCGTGACAGTTGTAGTTGATTTTGTTAATCAATTGCTTTTTGTAGTCGTTAAACGATTTTCTTACAGTTGTATTTGCTTAATTTGGTAGTAGTTTTGCTGGAATGGAGGGTGTGGGTTTTTTTTTTTTTTTTGTAGTTTCAATACCTCTGTAGTAATTTTCGATCATTTTGTAGTTGTTATCAAATTCTTGTAGTTGATTTCGAGAATTTTATAGTTGATTTTGATCTTTTGTAGTTTATTTCATTAATTTGTTGTTGTTATTTTTGGTAAACTTGCTATTGAAAACAACTATTTTTGTAGTTGTTTTACATTTTTTTGGTTATTTCTATACTACACCTGGTGAAGACAACACCGGGTGATTTTTTTACCGTTAATCTACAAACACCAATGTGGGTGTGTGTGTGGTTGTGTGTATATGAATGGGAAAGATCTATTCGGTGTAGCATATAATAGAACCAGTTTCTTTATAGTTGATTCGGGAAAAAATGAACAAAAAGAAAAGCTGCTTTTAGTAATTTTACAGTTAATTTCAATTTTTGGTAAACTAGTTGTTGAACACCACAATTTTGTAGTTGTTTACGATAATTTTAAAGTTGATTATGGAAAATATGAAATAAAAAAAATGTAAAAAATTATATTGTAGTTGAAGTAGGAAATATTATAGTTGATTTCGAAAATATTGTAGTTGATTTCAGAATTTTTGTAGTTAATTCTGGGTTTTATTTTTTTTTTTTTTTAAATTTTTTAATTATTTTAAATAAATAAACGAAAAAATTAATAAGAGAAGAAAATGACACTAAAATGGTGAGTAATGGGTAGTGAATTGAGGGGATATTAAATTTGGGAATAAATAAGGAATGCGTCTATCACTAATAAGTGAAGAGGGGTTTTACCAATCCTTATTAAAAAGGGGCCTTTAGCATTAAACTTCTCAGACAGCTAATAAATATAAATAAACTCAACCATAAATTCATCATTCGCAATACTCCCCTTAGCTTTTGTTTATTTGTACCGAAAATATCCTCCTTTACATAAATCAGGCCACTGCATCATTAATTATGTGGTATGCATTTATCAGCTTGACTGCATTTAGTTTTGTTTTTCTTTTTTTTTTCTTTTTTTTACTATGTTTTATTTTCTAATATTATTTTAATAAAAATATTTTGTTAATTTTTTTTTTAATTTGATTTTTTTTAATATGACTATAGTTGAATATGACTATAGTCTAATATGACTATATGTGACTATATCACCAGTAGACATATTCTTTCTTTATATTGTCAGTTTTTTACATTTCCAACTTAAAAATTCCGATTATATAGTGTAGTACAGTCATATTTACCATATTATGGAAAATTTGCTAGACACCCTTTATTTTGGACTTATATAGATAGAGATCCTAGTTGCTAGATGAATATAGGTATATGTCCTTTGACCCAAAAAAATAATATACATAAAATAAAATAATTAATATATAGACATAAACACCCTCAATTAATAAGAAAACAAATCTTATATATCCTCTCTCCAATCTCACGTTTCTCTCACCCTATATTTAATCCATCATCTCTCTCCCTTTGTATCTCACTCACGCCTCTCTCTCTCTCTCTCTCTCTCTCTCTCTCTCTCTCTCTCTCTCTCTCTCTCTCTCATGTAGGAAAAACATGGATGTTTTTAGATTATGAGATGATTTCAAAGATGACAACAAACATCCCCTCCCCTCTCCTAAAAAAAAAATCTAAAATCCAAAATTCTAGCCAAATTTCGCATTGTGTCTCCCGTATGTAGAATCTTCTCATTGTTTGTTGTTAGCAATTTTGGTTTGCGGTTTGGTTTAACTTCGTTTGTTGTTTGAAGAATTGAGTTTGATATTCGATTCCTCTAGTTTACAATTTGCAAGGTATGTCTTAAGTTACATTTTACAAACACTTTGTTTAATATTTTTGTTGTTTGCAATGTGTTCCATAAACAATTATGCAAGTTCTGCTGAATTTTTAATGATGATGATTTTTTTTTAGTTTGCTGTTTGCATTGGGCGAAGTCATAGGTAGTTTATTGCTTGCAATTCAATTATGCAAGTTCTGCTGAATTTTTTCTTCAGTTTGCTGTTTGCATTTGGCGAAGTCATAGGTAATTTTTTGTTTGCAATTTAATAATGCAAATCTGGATTTATTTTTTCAGTTTGCTATTTGCATATGACAAAATCATAGGTATTTCGTTGTTTGCAATTCAATAATACAAAATCTAATTTTCAGTTTGCTATTTGCAGTGCACAGAGTCACAGGCGTCGTGGGAAGCGTCATAGTTTCCGGAGTCATCGGTAGCATTTTTAGAGTATGAGTTTGTAAAATAAATTGTATATTTTTTTTATGAATTAATATAATTTTTAGTTAATATTTGGAAGAGATATTTTTGGTAATTTATTTTGATAGAGATGTTTTAGGATTTGATGATTTGATTTTAACTAAGGGTATTTTTGGCACACAATAAATACTATTAATTTATTAAAACATGAAAATTTTGACTTGGTTCTACACACATAAATAATAATATAGAGGGACCTATAGCAAATTGCTCCTAAATGAAAATGTTAATTTCCCCAATTTTCGTGTTTCTGACATGGGGCTATTAGTGAGAACCAGCTCTATCATTTTTGACTTGGATCCAGTCTCTTTTCACTTATTAGTGATAGACCCATCCTTTCATTAATTCCAAAATTTACCCTCCCTCTGTCACTACCCATTATCCACCATTTTAGTGACTTTTTATTTCCTTTTTTTAATTTATTTTCGTTTAATTACTTAAAACAGATTTTAAAAAAAAAGAACAAAAAAAAATTAAAATTAAATTCATTTTTTTTAGAATTAACTAAAAAAATTCTGAAATCAACTACAATATTTCCGAAAACAACTATAAATTTACAAAAACAACTATAAATTTCCGAAAACAACTATAATACTTCATAAATCAACTACAATTTAATTTTTTTCTTCCATATTTTTTCATAATCAACTATAAAATTATCGTAAAACAACTACAAAATTGTAGTGTTCAACAAGTTTACCAAAAATTGAAATCAATTGCTTAATTACTAATAAGAATTTTTTTTTCATTCTTTCCCGAATAAACTATAAAAAAAATCAAAATCAACTATAAATTGTCGAAATCAACTACAAACTATCGAACTCGACTATAAAAAAAATTGAAACCGACAATAAAATTGTCGAAATCAACTACAAAACGTCGAAAACAACTACAATTTATCGAAATCTACTAGAAAAGTAAACACCCCAATTGCAACGAAAACTACTATATAATTGAGCAAATACGTCTATAAAAACACGATCTTCCACCAATCCACTGGTGGAAATCCTTCAACTAAGACAAAAAAATCAATTGAACCATCACAAAATGAATAAACTCTGCCAAAGTCTTCCACCTCGAATCTCATATTCTCCTTATGAAGGTCCGAATTTCCTCCTCTTCGATTTTGAAGTTGTAGCCACCATCATCTGAAAATGAATTAGCATTAAATTCTGATTAAGCTAGTAAATTTGTACATGTATTAATCACTGCATGCGAGATCTCCATACATCTGAATAGTTATTTTTTGTGGATGCCTATGGTGAAACTGAACACTCATATTCACAAAACACATAATCCGATCGGGCGACCTAGACGAGGAAGAACTATGGCAGAACTATCCTTCCTCTGATGGCTTTGTAGTGAAAGTGGTAGAGAGAGATGGAAGCGAGAGAATAAGAACAAAATAGGGGAGAGATCGACAGATCGTGTGCCCAATGATAAGATCATGTGATCAACAAATCCGTCGGCGATGGTCCAATTATTATTATCCGGTTGCTCCAACACTATACAATTTTCATTAGCCTTGATGGCAGCGCCGATGAAAGGGAATAGAAGAGGGAGAAAGTCGGCGAAAAAAATAGAACGACAAAACATGAGAGAAATCGTTGAGAGATGAGAAGGGGAGAGAAAAGAGAAAGAGCGGTAGTGGAAAAACGTTAGGTTATCTGAAAAGAAAAATAGGGTTTGACAAGACATAGAAGGACAACTTAGGAATAATGCATAATAATTTAATAAAATATTAATTTTAATTAATTAGTAGGGGGTATGACAAATAATGGAAAAGAGGATGGATCCATCATCATTTATCCTAATGTATTGGGGTTCTTACTAATAATCCCTTTTGACATTGAGAATAAAATTTCACTCCAAAATTGTCCTACTCATCAGCCACATCATTGAATTTATTTATAATCTATTTATTTTCATACATTAAATACCAACTCATTCAATCAATCATTAAATTACTTGTTATATCAGCTCACAGGACCAAAAATCTCAAATTTTATAACTTACAGGACTAAAATTCTGATTTTAAAACGTAGTGGACTAAATCTCTCAACTAGTAAACTTATAGGACTAAAAAAATCATTTTGCCTAAAACTTAAAAGAGAGGAACGCGATCAACAAAATATACTTATAGGGCTCGTTTGGTGCAAATGATGAGAATGCATTAGACAGGCAACATTAGGATTTGTATGGCTATGTTGCAATTCATGCTTGTGTATATTGTGTTTGGTACAATAGAGTACAACTATTAATATCTCCACTCATATATATATTTTGTTTGGTTAGATTTGCTGAATGGATGATTAGATTTTTACTTTTCAAGTTTGCCCCTCATATTTTTCATATACTAATATCACATATTTCGTAAAATAAAAGAATGAGAAAATAGTGGTAATTCTTTTGGCTTATGATGTAGTATGTTGCCATTTAAACAACCATTACCTAATTCTGTTTTTTTTTCTTTCTTTTCACAAAGATCTTTTTATATTCTCAATCTTTTTTTTTTCTTCTTCAACTACTCTCGTTGAGTGCTAAAGAAAAGTTGAAATTTGATAATGAGAATCTTGCAAAAACAAAGTTCTGTCAAGAAAGCTATGATAAATACATATATAGTAATCTTAGAATATCATTCCATAATGAAAATCTTGAAAATTTGAGATGGAAGCCGGTGTATAATAAAGGCAATTTAACATTGAGCTATCAAACAAACCATTCAATTCTCCCATACAACTGTAAAATGAGTCCCTCTTCTGTCAATTCACCTCTCCTTACCTTACGGGAGTCCCTTTTCTATACAATTTCCTGGACTAAAGAAATAGACAATTTTTTGTTCAATCATTAAAAGTTGAAGCAATGAAAAATGTTGTTTGTATAGCTACCAATTCACATGCTATTATTATGGCACGCGGCATCGTAAACATTGACTTAGGTACAAATATCTCATATAAGACTGACATGACAATGTTTCATAAGTTAAAAAGAAGGTACTCTGTTTTTCTCCACATTATTTCTACATCAGGGGTTTATGGATAAAACGACAAATGTTGTTCATGACCCTACTGAAATGTAGAAAATACGGTTGAAGGTAAAGTTTATTTTATAGTTTGTGTGGGCACATTCAATTCTCTAAACGCGAGTTTTGTCCAGCTTTGTTGATCTGCATAAGCAGACGAGATAAATTTTGTAAGCAAATAAAAAGAAAATCTTCAACGCCAAATGAAGAACGTATTTCAGATGTTAAGAGTTTGGGAAATATTTACTTATGTCTCAAGGGTACATATGTAATTTTATTTTTAATACCAAAATGCAGATTGGACCTGGAAATTGGATCCGTGCTTCTGGTTGTGATCCATTATCAGCCAAAGTGTAGGATACCATGCTCGGTCAGAAGTGTATCGTGGGCTTGACCCATGACTACCAAATATAACATTGGGCATGATATATAGTGTATATAGCCCAACATTTCATAGGACCAAAAATCTCAAATTTAATAATATATAGGACTAAATTCTGATTTTAAAATATAGTAGACTAAATCTCTCAACTAGTAAACTTACGACACTAAAAAATCATTTTGCCTAAAACTTAAAAAAGAGTAATGCGATCAACACAATATACTTATGGTGAAATTGGCTAGACAACCCTTATTTTGGACTTATATATGTGGAGATTCTAACTGTTACAAATTACATGAGTATAGGTTTAGGTCATTAGACAAAAGAAAAACATATATAAATAAAATAAAATAATTAGTACATAGACATAAACACCCTTAACTAAAAATAAAGTAAATTTCGTATATCGCACTCTCCCTCTCTCTGCAATCTCACGTCTCTCTCTCCCCCTTTATGTAATCTCTCATCTCTATCCCTCTCTATCTCGTGTCTCTCCATCATGTGTCTCTCTTACTTTCTGTGTTGTTTTTTTCCGATAAGCATCTTTTAAAAAAAAAAATCTGATCAATTTCTTTCTCTCTTCCCTTTCTCGATTCCGATTTTTTTTCTTTACTTTTGAATCTTGCCATAGCTATAACCTTTAACAAACTCTAACCAAATATTTTTCGTTTGTTTTTTGGTTGTGGGGCATGTTGCTTGTTCTTTGTTTGAAAAAATCGTTTGATATTTTGGAGACCTAGTTTCTTGTTGATATTTAATTTATACTTCTCCAATTGTTACGATGAAAGGCAATTCAGGAGATTCTCGCTCCAATCTTGGGTGGTGGTTCTACGGCAATCGACCCACCAAATTTTGATGCACCTCTTCACCGACGTTCGAATCCACCTTCTGCTTACCACCGCCTTGGTCCCTACCATCATCACCGAGGGCTTTGAATGGTTGCACTCAATTGATTGGGTTTACTACGGTGGCGGCGATTCTAGGGTTTGTGACGGGATTAGGGCTGGCGGCAAGGGGTTTGGGGTGAGTACCTCGGTTTTTTTTCTTTAGTTGTTTTCATTTTGGAATTTTGCAATTTCAAGTTACATATTGTTTTCTCGTTTTAAATTTTTTCTTCAGTTTGTTGTTTGCATTTGGCGAATTCATGGGTAGTCTTTTGTTCGTAACTTAATAATGCAAATTCTGGATTTTTTTCTTTTCACTTTGTTGTTTGCATTTGGCGGAATCATTAGTATTTTGTTATTTGCAATTCAATAATACAAATTCTAATTTTTCTGTTTGCTATTTGCAATTCAGGGAGTCATAGGCGTCAGTTTGCCATTTGCAGTTCACGATAGACGGTGGCGCGACGGCGGTGCCGTTTTTAGAGTATGAGTTTGTACAATAAATAGTATATTTGTTTGACGAATTTATTTATTTTTGTGTTAATATTTGCAAGAGAGATGTTTAGGAATTTGTTTTGATAAAATGGTTTTTAGTGGATTTGATTTGATTTGATTAAGGGTATTTTTGACACAATAAAAATTATTAATTTATTAAAATATAAAAAAATTAACTTGAATTTATACACATAAATTATAATATAGAGGAACTTGTAGCAAATTGACCCCCAAATTATATAAAAAAAAACGTAGATCGCCTATTACTTACGAAAACAATCCAATCGACATCCACAGAAAAATCACAATGTGAACCTTGTTATTATTATAAGTCAACTTGTAGTTCACACAAATAGATCCAAAAAATCACATGTATAAATTCTTCAACTAAAACAACCATCAATATCACTTTACATTAGAAAAAAACTTACAACCTACATATCGTGTATATGACTACATATTACTAAGAGTTGATGCTCTCCAATTCGCCTACTCATTAAAATTGTTGTTGCCAAGTCTCATGAACTCCTTCAAAGCACAAGCGAACATTAATTACAATATAATCATCAGACAGACATAGCATAGATCATCTAACCAAAAACCATTCAACAACAAGCAATAACTAATAAATTCACAAATTAAAGTCAATACTGACTATGAATGACTATATATGCCCTGTTGGCAGACTCTAGAAAACATAGCATAATTTCTTCCTTACACCTTTGTTTTGTAAATCATTTTTTTGTTTGAAACTAGACTTCAAGATATTTCTAACCATGCATAGCACCAAAATTAACTCCATGTCAATCAAAGCAGTTTAATTTACAAATTCTAAAAAACTGAGCATAGCTTCTTCCTTCAATTTTTGTTATGTAAACCGTTTTTTAGTTAGAAACTAGACTTTAAGATCTTTCTAACCATGTATGACACGAAAATTAACTCCTTGTCTATCTAAGCAATTTTAAACCCAAAGTCGAGCCTTCTCCTACATCAAATTCGTGCGGACAGTGCCCCTTTCTCCGGCAAGGGAAAGAGAGGCGAGCAAGAGAGGGCTTAGGGTTATGTTGGTAAGAGTATTTTTATCTTCTCACACAATCATTATGAAAACACAATCATGATGAAAACGTAGTAAAGGAGTAAAAGTAGACAAGAATTTCTATGGTAATCACAAATAAAAGTCGAGATAAAAAAAAAACACCGATCATATCATGGAACAAACTAAATCCGCAACCGTTATTAATTAACGAAAAAGAATATAATAATAAAGAGAAAAATCTTACGGAAATCGAAGTATCTTGATGCCACACAATCTCGGCCCTCCAGTCATAACCCCTTCAGTTGCATTCGGCGAAAACGCGACCGTCACATTCTCGCACACAACGTCTAATCTGCATCCTGTATACCACAAATGTAACATAGCCTCGAACTCAAGCGGCAGTCCTTTAATCAACTGAGGACGACCGTAATTCGGCAGCAACGTGTCTAACGTCGCACCGACATTAACAACGTTCCCCGAATCGTGGCCGATTGTCTTAACTAGGGTTCCGGTCCAATTCCCAGACATGCAGATTACCCAGACGTACGAGTCCTTGATGGCGTAGTTGTCGTATTTCGCCGACCTAATTGTGCCGTTAACGTCGACGGCAAACCCTAATTTCCAGTTTGCGAGTGTTGTAAGATGAAGAAGGGAATCGTTGGATCTGATGTTTTGTAAGGAAACCGAAACGGAAGACAGTTGGACAGCAGGAAATGTGTCCTCGGGCCCACTATTGAACAGAAAAATAATAACGCCGAAAAGGATTAAGATCGACGTTAATAAAGTAGAACAGACACAAATGTCAGATGGAGGCGGCACGTCGGAGGTTTGAGATCTGGGTTTTGATTCATTCATTCTTATTCCACAGCGGTTTTGATTTGTGCAAAAGATTGTATTTGGTGAACAAGGTTTTTTAACCTCAAAGGCAAGATTTATAAGGAAGAGAGATTCAAATCTTATTACGTTTCGGAGTTCAGTTGTTAACGATATACAATCTATTATATTATTTAATTAATTAATTGTTTAGTTAGTATTTTTATTATTAATTAATTAGCATAGTATATTTATATTGAATATAGCCGTATGTGTATTTAGAGTTAGGATGACTAGTAACTATACCTGTGCGTTGCACGGGGTACCATTACAAAACAATTGAAATTAAATAATTGAGAATAAATAACGCCACACGATTGAACAATCAAACCTAAGGTTCCACAGCTTGTCGAAGTCCAACATATCGTCACTTGTCAAATCTTCGTTGTTTCAGAATCCTCAAGAGTCAAGATTCATATTTGGAGAAGTTGTGACACATTGTACAAAACAGTGTAGTAGATCTGAGAAGAGTCAAAGAAAGACTGTCTCACAATTTAATTTTGGCAAAATTTATATTCTTCCATTAATAATTAACATAGAAGTAGATTTATAGAAATAAGAGGTTCCTCAAGCTACGGTCATTGATTGAATATGACCAACAATTGTTCGTTTCCGCCTACAACCAAGAAGAATCGTTCATTGCCCTATTTATCCATTAAAATACAAAATATGTTTTAAATAATGAATTTTGAACACACTGCTCAGTTCATTAAGTAAAGAATGAGACATAGTCATTGTCTTAACTCGAAAAAATATTTTCCCTTAAACTGCTCATTAAAAAACATTGAAATTTAAACACAACTTGGAGAAATATTTTCTCTTGAACTGTTCAAAAAAAAAGAATAGAAATTGAAATACAACTCAGAAAAATATTTTCTCTTTAAAATGTTCATCCAAAATTATTGAAATTTAAACACAACACCACTTTCAATAATACACCATGAGAAGTCAACTGCTCTAAATTCGTACGCATAACATATTTCGGATAAGATCTTTTGTGATACGAAGAATTGTGCAAGTCTAAGAGAAAATCTGTTACAATTATTAAATCATCTACAACTTCTTAATTCCAAGTACATGCTATTGTGATTAAAAAAAAAAAAGGAACGCAATGGTTAGAAGTATAAAAACATAGACTTTAATAAATAAGAAATACACAAATTATAAACATTTAGACCAATTTTTCTGGAAAGTAATTTATTCCATTACTACCATGGGAATTCTTCCTCATTGGTGCGTTTATTTTCTCTATCGGCAGTATAGAAAATGTCACACTCATACACTGGTTTTATTTTTAGGAAATATTTAGACAAATTATATATATATTTATACATATTGCAGTACCGTTGACCAAAGCTAGCACGAACACATCCCATATAGCTTCACCTTTATTTATTCATATGTTCCTGCTAACTTTCTTGTTCCTTTGAAGGCATCAATCAGCTTCAGCAAGAAAAAAACAAATGCTCTAGTCATGTGGAAGAACAACTTATCACAATCTCATGTTCTGAATCCATGGTCCCTCAACAACCTCAAATAGCTATGCAGGTCATGAGCTAGCATTCACTGCGACTACGTAAAAAAATATTTATATTTTCATTACAATTACATAAAAGATTGTAAAAATTTCACATAACATTTATAAATTTTCACAACAATAATCACTACATGTGAAGGAGATGACTCTTGGGATAAAGTTTAACTGAAGTTGTTTCTATTTATAAAAGCTCTACAATGCCTTTGGTAGAAGAGTATCACATATTCACTGGCATTGTCGCTTAAATTGCTAGTGAAGAGACGATACTCCCAAGAAAAACACTCGAAATCAGGTCGGCAAAAGTTAGGAATCTCATATCATAAGTTCATGTATACATATCTGCTTTATGTCTTTTTTTTTTTAAATTAAATAATACATAAAACAACTGAATATTCATGCGCATAAACAAATTTGAAGTTGCAAAATCAATTCAGGGAATAAACGGAGTCGAAATCCCAAATAAAGCATCACGAACGAACTTGTTTTGCAATTTAAATGAGCATGAAAGTACAAAATATCAAAAATAATTTGGGGAAGATGATTTCAACAAATAATAAAAAAACGCTGCTATATAAGTTCGCAATCCCGAATACACATTCGAAGTTGCAAAATCAACACAGGAAAAAATTCATTCGAAGTTCCATGATAAACCATCACGGATGAACTTCGTTTGCAACAAAAAAAGGCACTATTATTCAATAATAATTGCGCAAGGCAATATATATATATATATATATATATATATATATATATATATATATATATATTGCTTGAGATAATCAAAAAATGTGAAATACCACTATTTGAAAAAGAAAATCAAGCAATAGAATATGTTATTTACCAATATAGTCAACATGATTTCTTCGACTGCAAAAACATCTAGTAAGCCAATGAGCATCTAATTCATTGTGAAACAACATTTGAGGACGACACAGAGAAATTAATTGAAGATAATCACATCGTCGTATATTTTCAGATACTTTCAAGAGTGTAAACAAACATGTAGAAATCAAACTAACAAAATTCATAATAGATACCAACCTTCGAATATTTTTCGAGGGCAAAAAACCTGGAGTCCGATAGGTGTGCATACAAATGTTGTAACCTTAAGACCTCATATTTTGCTCCACAATGTAACCAAAGAGACACTAAAAACAATCCAAGAAGGGGCAAAATCCAAAACGTTCATGATAAAGGAAAACTGTAAAAAATTAATGGGCCAGCGAAACGCGTAATATTTTGGGGTCCAAAATTCAAAAAATTGAATCATTAGAAAATAGCAGCAGGGTCCAAAATTCAAAAAATTGAATCATTAGAAAATAGCAGCAACATCACAAAAAGAATAATATCTGACTGAAATGTATGAGAGTGAGAGAGATTTTACGGTTATGGTTTTCCAGAGTCAGTCGTCGAAGGATCTGCAGCAAGAGATTACAGATGGCGACGAAGACAGCCGTCATGGATATCCGTCATGGATATTAGGCTGGAGCTCTTACGTTCCTTTGTTTTTATGGCATTTCATTCGGTATGTAGTGGAGGATTACTTGGGATTGTGGGGAAGTTGTAGGAAAACGTTCTAGAAAACTGCTCCAAAATAACTGACCGGATATGCGGGAAAAAGGTATGGGCTGACAACAAAGAAAAAAAACTGTTGATATAGATGGACAAAATTACCCCTAAATTTAGGTTTAGGGTTATAGGTCAAAATATCTTCGTTTTATATATAAGATTAGAGGATTATTAAGTATTTAATTAGTATAGGTAATTATATTTTCTTGTTAGATTAGGATTCTAGGATTTGTTTTTTTTTATCATTAAATAGTTATCTTGTGCTAGCGATTTATTAATAAAGAATAGTTTTCTCAGATTTAGTACAGAATTCTTATGATACACAACATATCGTATCATCAGTTAGACTGAAAACTCTTCTTAGGCCCCGTTTGTTTGATAAGATAAGATTAGCCAAGATAAGATTAAATAATCTAAAGAGACCCAATTATTTTATTGGAGCCTGAAACGTCGAATAAAAAAAACTCATTAGAAGGCAAGATAAGCCATGATTATATAATTTTGGCTGATCGACCCGACAATTTATTGAAGATACCAAACATCAAATTAAGTCCAACTATTTAGTTAATTATAGCTTATCTTGGCAACCAAACGGGGCCTTAGTGTATAAAGCAATTAATTATTTTGTTGAATTGAACTCCTTTACACAAAGATAAATAAGAAATAATTTTATGAGCTGAGGTTTCGTTTAGTTAGGAAGATTACCATGATTAACTAAATAATTAGACTATGTTTGATATTCGGTATCATCAATAACTTGTGGGGTCTACTTGAAAATATTATTGTATCATGGTTTTATCTTGTCTTTCAGGGAGATTTATTATTGGATCTTCCATCATCCAATTATACAATGGGATTTTATTACATTTTTTAATCTTATTTTGGCTAATTTAATTTTGACAACCAAACGATGCCCGATTACTTCTCTTCAAGCATTCAGATGTGTTGATATATTATAATAGGGGCAATTTGCTATAGGTCCTCCTAGAGTAGATTTTATGTCTATAAATCCAACTAATAAGCCCCTATTTTAATTAAATTCATTGCACTTATTGTATCTAAAATACCCCTTATAATATATGGAATAAGATCCTAAAATAAAAGACAACTTAATACTTGATTTTTATCCCAAAAGATCCGTATCAACCCCTCTAAAATCTCAAGAATTCTGAAATTAAAATACATCGGCAAATTTTAAAGCCAAAAATTAAAAAATTAATGAACCTAGCCAAATATTGCATCGTGTATGCATAGCAAGGGACTTCGGGTTGTTTTGAAATCTTCAAATTTCGTTTGCTGTTTGTGATGTGGTAATTGCTTGCTCGTTCTTCGTTTGCTATATTGGAGACATCTGTCACGGACTTGTTCCCTCAACAACGAACCGTGCGGTCTTAGCTCCTTCTCGCCCCTCGCGATAGCTAAGTCAACCTCTCCCGAAAGTGTTGCGAATACTAAGTGATGGAAACGAAGAAAGAAATTAAGAAGATAAGAGAGTTTGTAGGAAAAGTACTTTATTGCTAGAGTGCTTGTTGGATTTCTTGGATGATTACAAATGAGGACCCTACCTCTATTTATACTAGTCCACCCCCTCAATGGACGGTGGAGATCTATTTGATCTAACGGTTGGGAGTGGTTCTCTAGAACACTCCAAAGAATTCTTAAAATATCTCTACCTACCCCTACCTACCTCTATACATTTGGGCCAACTTGGGCCTAACCCTATTTGGGCTAAATCTTGGTCTTCTTAACCTCCCCAACCCAAGGGAAACTGGCAAGGGGTTGGGCCAAAACTAGCGGGCCGTGACATCCTCCCCCGCCTATTCCGGCGACGTCCTCGTTGCCTCGAACAAGTGGAGACGATCTTGAAATTGCCACAAGTCTTCCTTCGTTTCCCACGTTGCCTCGGACTCGGGTAATCCCTTCCATTTGATGAGGTATTGAATACTCGGTGGAACTCCCCTACGTCGCTTCAATTGTCGGCCGAGCACTTCCTCGATCTCCCTATCGTATGACTTAGTCGTGATGGGTGGTGCTCGATGCGACTCTCCTCGGCTCGGGTCTTCCTTGTCTTCTTGGCACACAAGGCCAGTCTTCACATATGCGTCGACACTGTCCCGCATGTGAGGCCAAAAGTAGGCCGTCTCGAGCAACGCCATTGTCCGCCTTTGGCCCAGATGCCCCGCCCACTTGGTGTCGTGGCATTCCCTTATGAGGTCCTTCCTCAAGCTGCCCCACTTCGGAACAAAGAGTAGCTGTCCCTTCGTGTAGAGTAGGCCGTCCTCTACCCAAAATTGCCTCGTCTTGCCCTCCTTGACGAGTCGGATTAGCTCATTGGCCATGGGGTCATGTTCGAGCCCTTCTTGGATCATGTCGGCAAAGTTCCCCCTTGTCGAGCTAATGGCTGCGAGTTCGGCCTTTCTACTCAATGCATCAGCCACAACGTTTGCCTTCCCCGGTTTATACTCCAAAACGTAGTCGAACTCCGCTAGAAAGTCTTGCCACCGTGCTTGCTTTGGCGAGAGTTTCTTCTACGTTTGGAAGTAACTCGTGGCAACGTTGTCGGTCTTGACCACGAACGGTGCTCCTAATAGGTAGTGTCGCTACACTCGAAGGCAATGGATGATGGCGGTCATCTCCTTCTCTTAGACCATGTAGGGCCGTTCCGTCTCGTTGAGGTTTTGGCTCTCGAAGGCGATCGGATGCCCCTCTTGCATCAAGACCCCTCCAATTGCAAAGTCGGAAGCGTCCGTATGCAACTCGAACGACTTCCCAAAGTCCGGTAAGGCGAGGACCGGCTCTTGGCACACCGCTGCCTTTAAGTCCTCGAACGCCCTTTGGCATGAGTCGGACCACTCCCACGTCTTGTTCTTCTTCAGTAAGTCGGTAAGTGGCGCCGCTCGTGCCGAGTACCCTTTTATGAACCGCCGGTAATAATTGATTAGACCAAGAAAAGTGTTAGAGTAGGTGACCAACAAGCCAACATGTGGCTGTGGTCTTTCATATTTATTATTGTAATAAACGAACCTTTATTCGTATTAATGATAAAACACCTTGGCATTCTATATCTTTGTCCCTTTGTCACAAGCATATATATAGTCCTTACAGTTATTACAAGTACTAGTAATTGATCGTTAGGATCGTGAGATATTTACTTAAGTATTATAACTGTTAAACGTGTTCCTAGTCGAAGGGTTACGCCACTAATGAGGATATCGGCCTTTCCCATTAAGACTAGCACTTAGTGTATGTGTACTGCATCTCATCAGTAAACGGTATTGTGATATCGGCATGCATAAGTGGGTGCTCGTAAGTTGACGAGTTCACTGAACTCCCTCACCCTAGAAATCTCTAAGTGGTTCCCAATAATCGAGTAGAGATATCTATGGTATAGTTGTACACCATTAGTCCTTATGACCTAGACATCACCGTGACTTCACTAGAGGACCAGCTGTATCGTGACCTGTCCCTGAGTTCCACCGAGGACCATCCCAAGGGCCAGTGTTCGTGCAGTCCGAAATCTAGTGGGAGGTCTGTGCATTGTAGTCGGGGATTCGATCGCTAGAATAGTCTTGGATGTCCTGTGTGTTCTGAAAGTTTGTAATCATTCTAAGTCTCCGGCCAGAGCTGACTAAGTGATGATTAGAGAATTCGATTCTCTAAGTCATGCACGTGACGATTACAACACTTGGAACGATCGCACCGTCATCGAACATATAAAGAGGTCTCGATGAACCAATGCCTCTAGTTCGATCGGGACATATGTATCGAAGGGACCGTACTGTACGTTAACTATATCTGAAGGTTCTTGCAGGCACTTCATTTATATCTAGGGAATCATGACGCGTAGTTGCTAGACGCCAATATTGATTCGTTGGGTGATTAAGGTTAAACGAGCTTCATCTTAATCGTAACTCTAAGGGACGAGTTTTGACCACAAAGAGTTGTGGGCCCACGGCTAGCTTACACCTGAACCATCGAGGGTCACACTGCTCGTGCACATGAGATCTTTGAATAAACGGTCAGAGATAAAATAGTTTATCTTTGCATAATTGGAAGTCAATACGATTGAGTCCAACGTTCGTAATTTGGAATTACGAATGAGAATAAGAAAAGGAAAAGAATAGGCGAGCGTTGTAGTGGACTTTCTAAATCGGGAAGTTTCCAAATTTAGAAAGTGCACTGAACTAGGATTTCCACTTTTAGAAAGTTGGAAAATGAGAGTTGACACTCGTATTGACGAGGATTTTATAATGAATCCGAAAATGTAATCGTTGCAATTTTTCGGTAATTGGATTGAGAGAAACGAGCAAGTAAAAGTACTAGCGCACTTAAGCTGTTGGGCCCGGTCCAACTTAAGCCCGCTAGGGTTTTAAGCAAGACACTATAAATACAAGATTTATAGGTCTTGCAAAGACACAAGAGAAAAACCAAAACCCTAGCCGCTCACCTCTTTCTCTCTCGGCCACTCTCCCCGCGGCCACCACTCCGCCGTTCCCGGAATCGGCCACCAATCGGCCGATCCCTTTCGGTACTCTTTTCTTCTTTCTTTTTCTTCCGTTATTTATAACTATTACGTGTCTAGTGCCACGTGTATAGTAGATCGAAGTATACGAGGTGAAATCCGAGAGGAGGAAGATCGAAGATCGAAGAATCGAGGAGCAGCGCACGAGCCGAAGCCGCACGCAACCCCACGCGCCGCCCCGAAGACCGCGCGTGAGATACACGCGCCGCCGTGGCCGTCTCGCCGCTGCTGCCGCTGCACCGCTGCTGCCCCGGATTGTACGGATTGGTTTCCGTAGCAATCTCGACTTGCTTAGCGCTCCTACCTCACGCTTCAAGAGGTAAACACACGAATTCATGTTCTTGATTCGTTTACGTTTAAACAATATATATATTCATGTTCGTACTCGTATGATTTTATGTGGTTACGTGAAATCGTTTTAATTGTTACGAGCATGTTATTTGGTTTAAACGCGAGCATGTTGATTGATTTAAATTCGGTTAAATAAATTAGCATGTATGTTGTTATTTAATTTCGCTGGAAGCGCAAAGGTACGCAATTAATTGATTTATATTATCGGGCATGTGCTTATGTGTTTTAAACTCGTTTAATTCGCATAAAATTTTTGTTTTCCGCTGCGTACGCATGCCCGAAACCCAACAGTGGTATCAGAGCTCGTTGCGCAATTAATTGCGTTCGTTTTAATATGCCATGATTTTGTGCATGTTCGATTTATTAAAGTAGTGATTGTTGTATTATGTAATTGGGAGTTTTCGTAAGTTTAAAATATTTTTGAAATATTGTTTAGAATTTTTCCAGCTTTAAAATTGTTTAAAATTGGAAAATCGGATCTGAAATTATTTTAAAACTTCGGTTTTTCAATTGTTCGGATCGAACCGGTCGAACCGACCGGTTCGATGGTTGTGTGCGATCTAGTTGACCGAATCTACGTGGATTCGGGTCGGTCAGACCGGTTCTCGGTCCGACTGATCCGACCCACTGATTTGGGTCAACCGGACCGGGCAGAACCGGACCGCTTCGGTCCGAACCGGTCAGACCGGTTGGGCCGAACCGATTCACTGAAAATTAAAAAAAAAAAAAAAATATTTCAGATTTCTAAAATTAAACTTAAAACAAATTGATTTTAATTTTTGGAAAATTATTTTCAATTAATCCCAATTAGATAATTGGATCGACAACCATCTATTTTAGTAAATAGGTGTTAGATTAATTAATTAATTTAAATTGTTAAATTGATTTCAATTAATAGAACACATTCATAATTTTGATTATGATTCAACTTAATTAGTAGTACCTCCACATTATTTGAATGATTTATGCTAGTTGAGGTTCTATAATTATTTTGAAAAACTCGATAATTAATTAATGTAATTAATTATGCGCTTCCATATACCTTTAGAGAACATAGATGTAGGAATCACATAGACCAATCCAAACCTTCTGATGAGATAAAAAATTTTAATAAAAATTCCTCATTCTTAATTTAATTGAGAATCATTTCATGCTATAAAGAAAAAACCCAATCTGTTGAGTTAACGGTTGGATTATGTGTAGCCCTTTACTATAGTGCAGTAAGCCGTGTTAGCGGGGAGTGCTATGGTAGAGTAAGCTGTAATTCAATTGACATAGCGATGAAGGTAGCCATAGAAAAGGGTTATGTTGAATTAACGTGGTCGGCTAGATTAACTAGGGACTGCATTAGTTTGGCATAATCAAGTTCTATGAGCATCTTTGATTGGTAGGTTAGACTTGACACACGACGATTTTGATATTCGCGAGATTAACTTAGGTCATTATCAAGTGTGAGGAAAATTAATTTAGGGTCATATTGTGGATATGATTGATTGTGATCTACCTTTGGGCAAATATAATCGGGCTAGATTAACTACGGGTTATATTTGTCTATTGGACCTAAAGCCCATTAAGAAAAATCAGTTTTCTCGTTTGTCTACTAGAGGGAAGTGGAACTCGATAAAATTAGTGGGAGAACAATTAAATAACATAAGTCCAAACATTTAATTGTAACAATCATTTAACGCGAATCTCTAATAATCCTCTTCTCTATATGTCTCAGATAATCATGTCTAAGCATCCCATAATGTCAATCCTCGACAATAAACTCAATGGCCCTAATTACCTAGATTGGTTGCGTAGTCTTAAGCTTGTACTAACCGTTGAGGGGCGTCTCTATGTTTTGAACGAGAGACTTCCCGCCACTATACCTGACACAGCGGCTGATGTTGAGAAGGAAACTTATGAAGTTTGGAAGAAAGATGACACTCATGCTAGGTGCTATATGATAGCCGCCATGGGGCCCGCGCTTGCGAGGAAATATGAGTCTCACATGCATGCTTTCGACATAAAGGCCCATCTCGATAGCATGTATAGTGAGAATATTAGGGCATCGAGGTACGCTGCTACAAAGGAGTTGATCACGGCAAGACTACGCGAAGGGACTTCGGTCCACGAGCACTGTCTCAAAATGATCACTCTCCTTGAAAAGCTAGTGAATCTTGATGTCACCCTCCCAGCCGAGCTCTCGTTGGATTTGATCCTGTTATCTCTCCCTAGTTCCTATGAATCGTTCATAGTGAACTTCAACATGAACAAACTAGATCCTCCCTTGGATGAGTTAATGAACATGTTGGTCAGCTTCGAGTCCACCATTAAGAAAGAGAAATCTGTTCTCATTGCTGCTACTTCTGGAAAGAAGAGTTCTTTCCAAAAGAAGAGAAAGGAAAGAGTTCCCTTCCCAAACAGCAAGTTCGAAGTGGGTGAAGGTAGTGGGGGCCCCAAAGCAAAGGTTAGCAAGCAAGTTGATGATGCTTGCCATCACTGTGGAAAGAAAGGACATTGGCGCCGCAACTGCAAGGCTTACCTGAAGCAGAAAGGTTCTGAAAAGGGTACGTATTTCATTGACGTAAATTTGTCTGTCAACTCTTCTTCTTGGGTATTGGATACGGGCTGTGGCTCACATTTGTGCAATGATTTGCAGCTAATGACAAGAAGTCGAAGACTTAGAGCGGGTGAGACCTTCCTAAGGATGGGGAATGGAGCAAGAGTTGCTGCTGAAGCCATTGGCACAATTTACTTAAATGTTTTGGATTCTAGTTTTCCTATTGTTTTGAACGATTGTTTATTTGTTCCATCCCTCATTAGAAACCTTATTTCTATTCCTGTATTAGATATTGAAGGTTTTACTTTTGTTTTTGGAAATTCGATTTGCATTATACAAAAGAATGAGAATTTGATTTGCAAAGGACGACTATTAAACAACTTGTATGAACTAAATCCAAATGAAATACCTATTAATGTTATATCAGCAAAACGTAAGGAGATAGATCAAAACCCCGCACAACTTTGGCACGCTAGATTAGGTCATGTCTCTTTAAGAAGGATGAACGATTTTGTCAGTGAAGGATTGTTCTCTTTGGAGGACGTGAAATCACTACAAACTTGTGAATCTTGCCTTAAAGGGAAAATGACCAAATCACCCTACAAAGGGAAAATGGAACGAGCCGAGGGTCTTTTGGATTTGATCCATACAGACGTATGTGGTCCACTAAGTGTTAGTGCGAAGGGTGGATATAACTACTTCGCTACCTTTACCGACGATTATTCTAGGTATGGGTATGTGTACTTGATGAAGTACAAGTCTGAAACATTTGAAAGGTTCAAAGATTTTAGACACGAAGTGGAAAAACAACTCGGACGAAGTATTAAGAAGCTGCGATCCGATCGTGGTGGAGAATACTTGAGCATCGAGTTCATTGACTATCTAAAAGAGAATGGGATATAATCCCAATGGACTCCACCGGGAACTCCTCAACTTAATGGAGTCTCCGAACGTCGGAATCGAACTTTATTAGATATGGTTCGATCAATGATGGGGTTCACGAACTTACCGGCATATTTGTGGGGTCATGCACTTCGTACTGCCGCGTATTTGCTGAATAGAGTTAACACCAAAGCAGTTAAATCCACACCTTATGAACATTGGCATTCCCGGAAACCCAACTACAAACATATTAGGATATGGGGTTGTCCCGCTTATGTGAAGCGGTTAGTGGGAGACAAGTTGGATAGTAAATCCGACTTGTGCTATTTTGTGGGGTATCCCGAAGACTCAATGGGATACGAGTTCTATTATGTCAAAGAAGCAAAGACGTTTGTTTCAAGAAATGCCACCTTTTTGGAAAGGGAGTTTCTATCCGATAGAAAGGGCAGCATGATAGAACTTGAAGTAGTTCAAGAACCACAAAGTGAAGTTCAAACGCAAGAACAAGCAATCGAACCAATACAACAAACCACTAATATTCCTCCTGAACCTACGGTACGTAGATCCGAAAGAGTTCGGAAAATGCCGGATAGGTTCTTCCTCCTCGAAAATGATGAAGATCATGTTGATCTTGGACAAGATCCAAGAACATACAATGAGGCCGTATCGGATGCGGACATGGGACATTGGCTGACTGCCATGAAATCCGAAATGGACTCCATGTACTCCAACAAGGTATGGACCTTGGTAGATCCACCTAAGGGAATTGTTCCTATAGGCTGCAAGTGGACCTATAAGAAGAAAATTGGAGTGGATGGAAAGGTATCGACCTATAAAGCTAGATTGGTAGCGAAAGGTTACACTCAAAGGCAAGGCGTTGACTATGAGGAAACTTTTTCGCCAGTCGCGATGATGAAGTCCATTAGGATTTTGCTGGCCATAGCTGCGTGGTACGACTACGAGATATGGCAAATGGATGTGAAGACCGCCTTCCTTAATGGAGATATTGAGGAAGAAATTTACATGGCGCAGCCGGAAGGCTTCATATCTTCTGGAAGTGAGCAAAAGGTTTGCAAGCTCCAGCGATCCATTTATGGATTGAAACAAGCATCCCGAAGTTGGAACATTAGGTTCGACTCAACTATCAAAGAGTTTGATTTTGAGAAGAATCCGGAGGAACCTTGTGTATACAAGAAGGCAGTGATATTTTTAGTGCTTTACGTTGATGACATTCTACTCATTGGGAATGATGTAGGAATGTTGCAGCAAACGAAAGCATGGTTGTCCACACGTTTCTCAATGAAGGATTTGGGAGAAGCATCTTATGTATTAGGAATACGCATCTATAGAGATAGAGCGAGAAAGATGCTTGGCTTATCCCAAAGCCTGTACATAGACACCGTTATGAAACGGTTTAGCATGGAAGAATCCAAAAAGGGATTATTGCCAATGTCCCATGGGGTTCGTCTCTCGAAATCTATGTGTCCGCAAACACCTAGTGAAATCGAGGAAATGAAAAGGACGCCCTATGCTTCTGCCATAGGAAGCATAATGTATGGCATGCTGTGTACGAGACCCGATATTGCGTATGCTGTGAGTGTCACAAGCAGATATCAGTCTAACCCCGGCCCGGCTCACTGGAAAGCCGTGAAAGATATCCTCAAGTACTTGCGAAGGACTAAGGATATATTTTTGGTCTATGGGGGTGCCGAATTGAAATTAGAGGGTTTTACCGACTCTAGTTTTCAATCGGACGTGGACGACTCAAAGTCGAATTCTGGATTTATATTCACGCTTAATGGTGGTGCCGTGTGTTGGAAGAGTTCCAAGCAAAACACGACGGCCGATTCCACTACCGAAGCGGAATACATTGCAACATCCGAAGCTGCAAAGGAAGGGACTTGGATAAGGAAATTCATCCAAGAGTTGGGTGTCATTCCTAATGCTAGTGATCCAGTACCGTTGTACTGTGATAACACCGGAGCCGTGGCGCAAGCTAAGGAGCCGCGATCTCATCACAAGTCGAAGCATATTCTGAGGAAGTATCACGTGATCCGAGAGATCATTGATAGAGGTGAAGTTAAGGTAGAACGAGTCACCTCGGAAGAGAACGTTGCAGACCCCTTCACGAAGCCTTTACCAAGATCAGTCCATGAGAAACATCGAGAGTCGATGGGATTGCGGTTTATGGGTAGTTGGCTTAAGGTCAAGTGGGAGATTGTTAGAGTAGGTGACCAACAAGCCAACATGTGGCTGTGGTCTTTCATATTTATTATTGTAATAAACGAACCTTTATTCGTATTAATGATAAAACACCTTGGCATTCTATATCTTTGTCCCTTTGTCACAAGCATAGATATAGTCCTTACAGTTATTACTAGTACTAGTAATTGATCGTTAGGATCATGAGATATTTACTTAAGTATTATAACTGTTAAACGTGTTCCTAGTCGAAGGGTTACGCCACTAATGAGGATATCGGCCTTTCCCATTAAGACTAGCACTTAGTGTATGTGTACTGCATCTCATCAGTAAACGGTATTGTGATATCGGCATGCATAAGTGGGTGCTCGTAAGTTGACGAGTTCACTGAACTCCCTCACCCTAGAAATCTCTAAGTGGTTCCCAATAATCGAGTAGAGATATCTATGGTATAGTTGTACACCATTAGTCCTTATGACCTAGATATCACCGTGACTTCACTAGAGGACCAGCTGTATCGTGACCTGTCCCTGAGTTCCACCGAGGACCATCCCAAGGGCCAGTGTTCGTGCAGTCCGAAATCTAGTGGGAGGTCTGTGCATTGTAGTCGGGGATTCGAGCGCTAGAATAGTCTTGGATGTCCTGTGTGTTCTGAAAGTTTGTAATCATTCTAAGTCTCCGGCCAGAGCTGACTAAGTGATGATTAGAGAATTCGATTCTCTAAGTCATGCACGTGACGATTACAACACTTGGAACGATCGCACCGTCATCGAACATATAAAGAGGTCTCGATGAACCAATGCCTCTAGTTCGATCGGGACATATGTATCGAAGGGACCGTACTGTACGTTAACTATATCTGAAGGTTCTTGCAGGCACTTCATTTGTATCTAGGGAATCATGACGCGTAGTTGCTAGACGCCAATCTTGATTCGTTGGGTGATTAAGGTGAAACGAGCTTCATCTTAATCGTAACTCTAAGGGACGAGTTTTGACCACAAAGAGTTGTGGGCCCATGGCTAGCTTACACCTGAACCATCGAGGGTCACACTGCTCGTGCACATGAGATCTTTGAATAAACGGTCAGAGATAAAATAGTTTATCTTTGCATAATTGGAAGTCAATACGATTGGGTCCAACGTTCGTAATTTGGAATTACGAATGAGAATAAGAAAAGGAAAAGAATAGGCGAGCGTTGTAGTGGACTTTCTAAATCGGGAAGTTTCCAAATTTAGAAAGTGCACTGAACTAGGGTTTCCACTTTTAGAAAGTTGGAAAATGAGAGTTGACACTCGTATTGACGAGGATTTTATAATGAATCCGAAAATGTAATCGTTGCAATTTTTCGGTAATTGGATTGAGAGAAACGAGCAAGTAAAAGTACTAGCGCACTTAAGCTGTTGGGCCCGGTCCAACTTAAGCCCGCTAGGGTTTTAAGCAAGACACTATAAATACAAGATTTATAGGTCTTGCAAAGACACAAGAGAAAAACCAAAACCCTAGCCGCTCACCTCTCTCTCTCTCTCTCGGCCACTTTCGGTACTCTTTTCTTCTTTCGTTTTCTTCCGTTATTTCTAACTATTACGTGTCTAGTGCCACGTGTATAGTAGATCGAAGTATACGAGGTGAAATCCGAGAGGAGGAAGATCGAAGATCGAAGAATCGAGGAGCAGCGCACGAGCCGAAGCCGCACGCAACCCCACGCGCCGCCCCGAAGACCACGCGTGAGATACACACGCCGCCGTGGCCGTCTCGCCGCTGCTGCCGCTGCACCGCTGCTGCCCCGGATTGTACGGATTGGTTTCCGTAGCAATCTCGACTTGAATAGCGCTCCTACCTCACGCTTCAAGAGGTAAACACACGAATTCATGTTCTTGATTCGTTTACGTTTAAACAATATATATATTCATGTTCGTTCTCGTATGATTTTATGTGGTTACGTGAAATCGTTTTAATTGTTACGAGCATGTTATTTGGTTTAAACGCGAGCATGTTAATTGATTTAAATTCGGTTAAATAAATTAGCATGTATGTTGTTATTTAATTTCGCTGGAAGCGCAAAGGTACGCAATTAATTGATTTATATTATCGGGCATGTGCTTATGTGTTTTAAACTCGTTTAATTCGCATAAAATTTTTGTTTTCCGCTGCGTACGCATGCCCGAAACCCAACAAAAAGATCGTAACTCGGTTACCTTAGTCAGCGGTTCCCACTCGGTGATAGCCTTGATCTTTGCTCCATCCATTTGGAGTCGCCCGTGCCCGATGATATGCCCCAAGAATTGAACCTCCTCCTTGGCAAACTCGCACTTCTCCCTCTTCACGCAAAGCTCGTTCTCCCGAAGTACTTGGAAAACGGTGCGAAGGTGGTCGGCATGCTCCTCCATGGTATCGCTATAAACGACTATGTCGTCCAAGTAGACCACCACGAACCGATCTAAGTATGGATGGAAGATCTTGTTCATGAGAGTGCAAAATGTTGTCGGGGCGTTGGTTAACCCGAACGGCATGACAAGCCACTCGTAAGAACCATATCGAGTGATGCACGTTGTCTTTGGCTCGCCCCCTTCGGCAATGCGGACTTGGTAGTAACCCTTTTGCAAGTCCATCTTCGTATATATCTTGGCCTTACCAAGCCTATCGAACAAATCGGCTATCAAAGGAATGCGGTACTTGTTCTTCACGGTTACCTTGTTTAGCGCCCGGTAGTCCACGCACATCCTCAAAGAACCATCGTGCTTCTTTTGGAATAAGACCGGTGCGCCGTAAGGTGCCTTCGATGGTCAGATCTTTGCCGTCTCGACCAACTCGTTAAGTTGCTTCTGGAGTTCCTCGAGCTCCGGCGGTGACATGCGATAGGGAGCCGTGGCGGGTGGCTTGGCTCCCGGCTCCAACTCGATGGCATGATCCACCTCCCTTCTAGGTGGAAGCTTGTTGGGCAAATTCGGTGGCATCACGTCTTGGTTGGCCTCCAAGACGGTTTGGATGTTCGGTGGCACGTCCTCCTCTTTGTTGACGAGTGGGCTTTCCTCCTTTAAAGCGGCTAAGAATGTCGGCTCACCCCGTCGAACTCCCTTTGAAACTTGCATGGCCGACAGTTGCCTTGGTTGTGTGCTTTCTTCCTTAGTGTTGCCGTTGATGGCCGGCACCATGCAAGGTGTCCCCTTCTCTAAGATGCAAACCGAATTGAAACAATGCATCGGGATAGCCATTACCTTGCGGAAGAAGTCCATGCCTAGCACCACCTTGAAATCATCCATCGGTGCTACCGAGAAATCCACTTGGCCCTTCCAAGTGCCTAAGTGTAGATCCGCATCTCGTGCTACACCGTTGAGCAGTTGTGCCTTAGCGTTGACGGCCTTGAGCCAACCGTCTTGTCTGGTCCACTGTAGGCCAACCCTCTTGGCCTCGTCCTCGGTGGTAAAGTTGTGGGTCGCTCCCGTGTCCACCATCACCTTTGCTGGGGTTCCCTTGATGCGGGCCTCCACGTACATCAGCCCCTTGCTTGATGTTGCCGGCATCGGATTAGCTTTTAAGGCGTTCAGAAGTTGGAGCGATCCCATGTTGCCTAGCCCCTTGTTTGTGCCTTGCTCGGTCTCTTGTTGTAAGAGTGCCGACAATGACCCCATCTTGGGACATTGACTCATCGCGTGCAGCCAGCCCCTTGCACACGAAGCATCCTCCCTTAGGTACAACCGACTTCTTCTTCTCTTCAAGTTGTTGGCGTGAGGATGGCTTGTCTCCTCCCCTCGAGGTTGACGCTCGCCGTGGGTCTCGGTTATCTCGATGGTCCCGACCATGATTGTCCCGTCTCTTTCATCCGCCTTTAGTCGGGTTCCACTTCTCTTTCCGCAACGAATCTCTCGGTTAATACTCGGTTAAAGACTCGGCGGCGGAAATAGCTTCATCGACGGATTTGATGTCTCGTCGGTGGAGTTCTTGCTTGGCCCAGCCTTGTAACCCATCGGTGAAGTGGAAAAGGAGATCCTCCTCGGAAAGGTTGGGAATTTGAAGGGTGAGGGTGGTGAACTCCTTCACGTACTCGCGGATTGAACTTCGTTGCTTGAGTTCCCTCAACTTCCTTCGAGCCTCATAGACGACGTTCTCCGGGTAGAAGTGTCGCTTGAGTTCCCTCTTGAACTCTTCCCAAGTATCGATTCGGCAAATGTCTTTCTCGATATCGACGTACTTTCTACGCCACCATAACATAGTCGTATCGGAAAGATAAAGGGAAGCAGTTCTTACCTTAGTCGTCTCGTCTACTAGACCGATACCCTCGAAATATTGCTCCATCCTCTATAGGAAGTTCTCAACTTCCTTGGCGTCCCTTACGCCGTTGAATCCCGTTGGCTTCGGGCTGTCCACCCTTGGACTCGGAGTAACACTAGCGCTCCCATTAGCGGCGGCCTTTTTGCACAAGGCCAAGTCGTCGCGCATCCCCTCGATGCTTTCTTGGAGGGATTGGATGATGGCCTCCAATCGATCCAACCGTTCCTCCCGCAACGTCTCATTATCTTTAAACAAATCGAGTTGCTCGGCGACGTGATTCTCCAACACTTCCGTATCGTGCTCGAGCTTCTCAAATCGTTCACTAAGCTCCGCTATGGCGACGTTGTTATTCTCGAGCCTCTCAAGTCTTTTGCCATGATCCGTTAGCACGGCCTCATTAACGGTACTCTCCCCACGAGCCTTGTTGTGGTACCTCTTCTTCTTGTTGTTTATTTGGGCCTCCCTGCCACGTCCCTCGGTTACGTTCGAAATATCTTCAACGTTCGCCATCGTTGAGAATTCGATCAACACAAAGCCCTTAGCCGGGCTCTGATACCACTTGTCACGGACTTGTTCCTTCAACAACAAACCGTGCGGCCTTAGCTCCTTCTCGCCCCTCGCGATAGCTAAGCTAGCCTCTCCCGAAAGTGTTGCGAATACTAAGTGATGGAAACGAAGAAAGAAATTAAGAAGATAAGAGAGTTTGTAGGAAAAGTACTTTATTGCTAGAGTGCTTGTTGGATTTCTTGGATGATTACAAATGAGGACCCTACCTCTATTTATACTAGTCCACCTCCTCAAGGGACGGTGGAGATCTATTTGATCTAACGGTTGGGAGTGGTTCTCTAGAACACTGCAAAGAATTCCTAAAATATCTCTACCTACCCCTACCTACATCTATACATTTAGGCCAACTTGGGCCTAACCCTATTTGGGCTAAATCTTGGTCTTCTTAACTTCCCCAACCCAAGGGAAACTGGCAAGGGGTTGGGCCAAAACTAGCGGGGCGTGACACACAGCTTGCTAATTTGGGATTTTTTTCGTTCTAGTTGTGTTTAGTGTTTGCGATTTTCACTCCTCCCGCAAATAAAGGTTTAATTAGACATGTACGAGTCTCGGTAAGCAACAAATCTTATGGATATTATGCAGAAAAGTAAAAGTTTGGGTATGTAATTACCTTTTTTTTGCATTTCTCTCATTTGTTTTTAGATGCTTTGATGATGATTTAATGACAGATGTTTTTTTTTTATCTCAGGAATTTTTTTGCTGATACATGAGTATCAATCTCGTTTATTATCCACACATTTCAAAGGTTTCGATTTACATATTTTGTACATTTAGTAACCGTACTTTTTCTACTGTTGTTTGTATTTTTTTTTTATTTTTTTTTTGCAGTTGCTTGTTGATAGTTATCGTTATTTGTATTTTATCGTATGAAATTTGCATTAGATTGTGCATTATTGAACATTTATATTTACGTTTATTAGTTATTCTTATGACAGTTTCCGTTTTGTTGTTCTCGAGGTCTGCTATTTATTGTTGATCATTTGGTTTCCAGTTTGTTGTTTGTTTATAGTTGAACCAACATATTCTTGTTAACAGTTATTTGTTTGCAATTACAAGTCTCTTGTTTGCAATTCCGTGTTTGGTATTCATCGTTATAATTTCTTGTTACTTTTGAAGTTATTGTTTACAATTGCAATTGTTTGTAATTTGCTATTTCATGTTTATTTTTGCAATCGAAAATCTTATTGATATTTTTTTTTGTACCTGCTCAAACAATTACCTCAAAAAAAAGGGACGAAAAATTACATGACTCCTCAATGTTATCCCGAAAGGCAAAAACAAGAGCAAATCAGACTACAAACGAAGCCCTGAAAAAACGACGACTTTCGTAGAGAACATTGTAGGATCATTAGTTCCATATTATTGTTGTGTAAAAGACATTTGTACAATAACATTTTAAACATAACTTAGTTGGTTTTCATATTCTCTTTGTTATGCAATATATTTTGTTGTTGCAAATTGCAGTTTATTTATCCTTTGTATTGTATTTCTCGCTTGATTGTTGCAATTTGCTGTTATAACGTTAAAAGATATAAATTTGGTGGATAAAAAAATGGATAATAAAAAATAATGTCGAAAAATTATGAAAATAAATGTATGAAATCCTACCAAAAAATGTAACAAGTAAATACACATATTACAACGACTTTGTGAAGTTAAATATGCGTTCAAATTATTTTGTTTGATGAAGCATAATTAATTAGAAAATGCAAATAAAAATTATAAGAATAAGTAATAACAAATAGATATTGAGAAAGAGAAAGAGTGGAGAGTGATTTACGTGAGATGGGGGAGGGGGGAAAGAGAGAGTGATAAGAAAATGAGTGATATGTGGGATTTGTTTCCTCATTTTCCATAATTAATTATTTTCATATAAATATTAATTAAGGGTGTTTATGTCTATATACAATTAATTTAAATTAAATTTTTGGAATAAATGACCTATACCTATATTCATCTAAAAACTTGGATCTCTACCTATATAAGTGTGGAATAAGGGGTGTCTAGCCAATTTCCCCATTATAATATTGCTTTGTTGGACGTAGTATTATAAGGGGACGATTTCTTAAACACCCCTAAGCTCTAATTGTCTTTCAAATCAGGACATACCAACTTTTGCAATTGCTGAAAGTCTTGTGTTCTTCAGATTTTCCACACTCCGTCTGATCTCGTCTAACCCCATTGCATTTCGTTAAATATGCTCCATCCCTACTCCCCGCCGCTGCAATCGTTGAAAAGATATGCCACACACCACACAAATGCGCGCACACATAATCACACACCTACATACGCACATACTGACATACACAACCATATACACGTACACATATACGATTTTGGTTACACTCATTCATCTCCGCTGTAATATAATAATCATGGAAATCGACAGAAAAAATAATAATAATTGTTTGGTTATGGTAACGGTGATGGTGATGGTCATGCTAATGTTGGTGATGATGTACGTACGCACCGGAGATTTTTTTTTCTTCAACTTATTTAACTTAGTTGTGTATGCAAATAAGTTGTCTAGGCTATGGAAAACATTTATTCTTGTTTTAGTTTTTTCTTCATTGTATTTTAACTAAGTTGTTGCTTATAATTATAACTAAGATGTGCAAATCACAGCATCGCCGTAACTGTTAGCTTTCCTAAGAGATTCCGTTAGAGGGAGGCACACATGAACTTTTAGTACAATGACAAAACGCAGATGTCCTTATAGCTATATAGAATATTTTTGAATGACCTCTAATTAATTCCCCCTATTATAAGATAAGAGCAATTTGCTATAGGTCTCTCTATATTATAATTTATGTGCATAGATTCAAGTCAAAGTCTCCATATTTTAATACATTAATTATATTTATTGTGGCAGAAATACCCTTAATCAAATCAAATTAAATCTCTCAAAATCTCTCCACCAAATCAATTTTCCCCAAACTTCTCTCTTCCAAACTTTAACTAAAACAAAATTAATTCATAAAAGAAAAAATATAGTATTTATTGTACAAACTCAGGTTGTAAAAAAATCACCACCGCCGCGCCACCGCTTATCTCTGTGAAACGCAAATAGCAAACGATTAATTAAAATTTGCATTATTGAATTTCAAACAACAAACTACTCTTGAATTCGCAAAGGCAAACAACAAACTGAAAAAGAAAAAAAAAATCAACATCATCTAATTACAAACAACAAAATGAAAATATGATGTGCAATATCTAAATGCAAATAATAACAACAAAAATACAAAAAAAAAATCATACATATACGAAAAAATGCAGAAAACAACAATAAAAATTATGAAAAATAGATTGTCAATGCAAAAACTGCAATTTGCAGTTTGCAAATAAATCTACTGTTATAGGTTGCTATTGCAATTTATGTTTAATGTTGTAATTTGATTTTGTAGTTTCAATTTTTTTTTGTGCTATCTGTTGAACCAAAATCAGTTAGAAAATATAAACATACATTTAAACTCATTGCTGATAAATACAAAACGGGAAACGCAAAAAAAACTCATTTTTTTCAAGCAAATAGCGATTTATGTTGGTTGTCCGCTTTTAACTCTTTCGCCAAAAAATCATCTAATAATGTAAAGCTCCATTTTTTCCCTTCTCTACAACATAATCCCAAAAAAAATAGAATCCCAATGGGGAAAAAATCGAACAGATGTGATCGAGAAAGGGGTATAGAGAAAGAAAGAGGTTAATTGAATTTTTTTTTTTGAAAAGAGGTCGATGAGAAGAAAAAAAAATCAGAAAAAAAAGAGAGATACGCGAGATGGAAAGGGAGAGAAAGACGAGAGATTATATAGGAAAAAAGAATTGTAAGATTGGAGAGAGAAAGTGATATATAAGATTTATTTTCTTATTAATTGAGGGTGTTTAATTATGTCCATATACTAATTGTTTTATTTTAATTATATTATTTTTTTAGGTCAACGTACCTATGAGATATATGAGATTTATCATATGGATAATGGATAAGGGGTGTCTAGCTAATTTCCCCTATAAGATATATGAGATTTATCATATGGATAATGGATAATGGATGTAAAAATAATAATCTAAGGGGCGAATGGAAAATAGAACCATGACAAGTGACTTAAATGCACATAGATCCAAACAAAACACAGTTTCACAAATAAATACATCACTATATATTTTGCCTAAAATATCCATCATAATATATTTTTTATCAATTCCATGCATTATACTCTAACTTCATCAATATTGCATATTGACCCCGAATTTGAACAAAAATATCATATTAACCCCCATTCTCATAATGTTTCGAATTTTTTTTAGAAAATACACCTTTTTCCGGCCAGATTCTAGCGATAATTTCTTTTTTTTTTGAATTTTATTTCTCTCTAAATTTATGTGTTAACAATAAACTTATTTCCTGAGACCGTAATATTGAATGCCAAAACAGTAATATTACTAATATTATTGTCCCAGACAGTAATATTGATGCATGAGACAGTAATATTACTTACCATTGGAGACAGTAATATTAGTAACCACTAAGCTAGGAATAACCGTCCACTAACTAATACTCCATTTAAATAAAAAAATAATAAGCAAAATTGTACTCACATAATCCGGTTAAATAATAATAATCAAAAATTAGTTTAAGAAAAGTTAAAATAGAATAATAATATTTTACTTATAAAATCAGGAGATTATTAGTGAGAACCCCCTCTAACATTATTTTAATGGAAATGGATCCATCTCCTTTTTCCTTAATTAGTGAGAGGCCCATCCTTTTTAAATTCTCAAATTTAACATTCATCTATTCACTACCTATTATACACTATTTTGATGCACTTTTTATTTTTTCTAATTTTTTTGTATTTTAATTTTAATTTTTGTTTTTTTATTTATTTCTTATTTAAAAAAATAGTTTTACTATGTTTATTTGTCTTCAGGTAAAACAACTATATTTCAATAAAACAATTATTATTAAAACAACTGTTATTAAAACAATTATGATTAAAACAACTATATATCTACATCAACTCTCATTTATCAAAATCAACTATTTGTTAAATCAACTATTACAATCAACTAAAAAATAATAAAAAAAAAACTATATTGCTGCACGAAAACAACTATATTGATATACGAAAACAACTATATTGTTGTACGAAAATATCTATAAATCTGTAAATAACACCACACAATTTCAACAAAAACAAACATCCATTATACTATTGATTCAGCACAAAATCAGCCTTCGATATAAGAATTCAACCAAAAACTCCAATTAAGAAAATTAAGATTCGAGAATTGGGTTAAAAAAAACAAATCAAATAAAAAGAACAACAACAACAATGAAACAATGTTGGCAGTGGTCTCTATTGAAATCTGTAGCCTTCAATATAAGAATTCAACCAAAAACTCCACTTAAGAAAATTAAGATTCGAGAATTGGGTTCCAAAAAACAAATCAGATAAAAAGAACAACAACAACAATAAAACAATGTTGGCAGTGGTCTCTATTGAAATCTCAGACGCAATATCAACCCTAGCGCCGTTGCATAATCTCGTCATCCTGCCTAGCAGGAACCCTAACGTCGTCCTTGACGAGAGAATTCCAGGGATGAAGACCGTCTTTTTTTCGTGTCGGTGGAGGGAGGAACGCCATTGGGAGAAGAGAGTAACGATGGCGGCCCAAAGATGGAAGAGGGTAGGAGGCGGTGGCGGCGCAGAGATGGAAGAGGGTTGGAGGCGGCGGTATTTAGAGAGAAAAGAGAGATGAGAATAAGAGAAATAGAGAGAACGTGAAATCGGTTTGATTATTTTAGATATAACTAGCATTTCCCCCCCGTGCGATGCACGGGATATTATTTAAGTAGTGAAAAAAAATTAACAATGTAATACATAATAAGAAAATATTGTACACTAATATAGTAAAATTTAATAATGTAATATTTTGAGATATATTGATGAAAAATAGGAGATTAATAAGAAAATCATAGTTAAACAAATAGTAGAGAAAAAATATTAAAATAAATAATTACATAAGTAGCAATATGTAGGATTCTTTACAGGTTGGTTTTAATTTTGATAATTGTTAAAAATTATAGTTAAAAATTAGTAGAGAAAAATATTAAAAATAAATAATTACAGAAATATCATTAGGGTTTTTTATGGTTGCCCAGCGTTTCTTTCTTTTATATATAAGATAGGGCAAATTATGTATATTAGTCATGTCAAAAACAATATTAATTAAAAAAAATATTTAATATAAAGTGGGGTTTTCACCTTAATAATGAAAATGAGGTTATATCCACCTTAATATAAATAAATGAATTGAGGGGTTTTCACTAATTATCCTTAAAATCAAATATCCAACGATATTACTAATTAATCAACTATTCAAAATTTTAGGCAACAAATTAACATCCAAAACTTATAAAAGACATTGGAAAAAAAAAACTTGAAGAAAATATAAAAATCTACATAAACTTATGAGAATCATGGTGACACAGTCTTGGCCCCGCCTCCATAAACCCTTGGGTAGCACTCGACGAAAATCCAACAGTCACATTATTGCATATAGCTTGTCTTGAGTACTGGAATAACCTAACACGAAACATCACATCAAATTCCAACGATAAACCTTCGAACGACAATCCCGGAGGCAATAACGAGATTAAAGTCGCATTAAGAGAAGTCATGTTTTTCGCATCTCGATTATTAGATCCGACAGCCATCGGTGACCAATCGTTGGACATGCAGCGTAGTAAGACATCCAAATCATGGAAACTGAATTCTTTAGAACCATCGGCGCGGACGTTCAACCCTATGTTCCAATGCGCTGTGTTCACATTATAGATGGAAGAATTGTCGACAAAAACCGAAGCATGTTCGACTTTGAAGCTCGGATCCCTGTGATGCAGCACATCCCAGCATAGATAGGTCATCGTGGCGTATAACAAGAAAAAAACTAACCCTACGATGACACCGTCGTGTAAGGTGTACGTGTACCTTTCTTGATCAATAGATGATTCGGAAGCGGAGGTGGAAGGAATTGGTGGTGCTCCGCCGCTGTTGGAGGCGGAGATAGGTGGAGCGGAGGTGGAAGGAATTGGTGGTGCTCCGCCGCTGTTGGAGGCGGAGATAGGTGGAGCGGGGGATATTCCGATGCATACTCCGTCGGAGTACTCTTGAAGTAAAGGAGTTTTTTGATTCATTGTTGCTGCAGAAGTTTCAAGGTTTTAAGCGTTAATGTTTTTGCAGAGTATTAATTAATGTGTTGAATAAATTAAATAAGAGAAAGATAGTTAGAATCATATTAGGTCTCAAACTCTGGACATTCCGTGTAATAATGAATTTAAATTTAATTAGTATTCACGTGCATACAATGAAACCTTTGTTTACGATAAGTTAGACTCCATGATTATCCACTAACTACAGTTAAATATGTATAAATTAATATAGTCGAAATCACGGAAATTCTATTAATTTAGCGAATTATTAAATTATCGAGTTAATAATTTAACACGTTTTCACTGAGTCGGGACCACGAGAAACTATTATTTAAGGGGTTTTTTTGCATAAGTCCCCAACCAAGCATCTTTATTATTTTAGGTTTAGGGGCTATATCTCTTTCACCAATAAGACCATCCCTTTAATATTTATTATAAATAAAGGAAACATTCATGTATATGCCAATATTACCCTCAACCATTTATACCCAATTTTTAATTGTAACCCCAATTTAATCATTTTTGTCCAAAAAAATCCAATTTTGACCACAAAAATTCAATTTTGGCTTTTTTTTGGAGCATACTTTAATACTGTCCAATTTCATCATTAACTTAATTTAATCTCAATTCGACCCCAAATTATTCAATTTTGACCAAAAACTTTTCTTTTTCAAAAAAAACATTTTTGCCGACGGTCTCCGGCGTTGACTTTTCAATTTATTTATTTATTTATTATTATTTTTTTCTTTCTTTCTTTCGGATTTTTTTGCCGGTTTCCGGCGTTGACTTTTTTTTTTCTTTTTTCTTTTTTCTTTTTTCTTTTGTTTTCTTCCGGATTTTTTCGCCGGTTTCCGGCATTGACCGGCGGTCTCCGGCGTTGACTTTTTTTTAGTGATTCTTTAAGTTTTTTTTTTTGCCTTTTTTTTTACGTCCGCCGTTAAACATTGACCGTAATTGTGCTGTCACTGACATAAAATTAACGTAATTATACTGTCAATGACAGTTAATTAACGTAATTGTACTGCCGTTGACAATACATTTATGTAATTGTTCTGCCGTTGACAGTAAATTAACGTAATATAATTATTTTTTATTTTTTGTTATTTTATTTATTTTGTTTTTGATTTGTTGACAAGTCAACGTAATTATATTACTATCATTGACAGTAAAATGACTGTAAACACAATAATATTACTGTCAACAACATCAATATTATTATTTTTTTTGGGTTTTTTGTTTTGTTTGAGTTATTCACGGAGTAACGTAATAATATTACTGTCTATTATTGTAATATTACTGTAAACACAATAATATTACTGTAGTTGACGGTAATATTCTTTTATAAAAATGTCATTCTTTTTCGGTCTATTTACTCGTTAGCATGAGATTAATAATGAAACATTAAATTTATTTAATTTTATAAAAAAAAGCCTTACGCTTAATGATACAACGTAACATAAGTATACTAAAACGTACCGCGCTGTCACGGCCCGCTAGTTTTGACCCAACCCCTTGCCGGTTTCCCTTGGGTTGGGGAGGTTAAAGAGTCCAAGATTTAGCCCAAATAGGGTTAGGCCCAAGTTGACCCAAATTTATAGAGGTAGGTGGAGGTAGGTAGAGACATTTTAGGAATTCTTTAGAGTGTTCCACTCCCAACTGTTAGATCATATCGATCTCCACCATCCATAGAGGATGTGGTCTTGTATAAATAGAGGTAGGATCCTCATTTGTAATCATCCAACAAATCCAAGAAAATCCAACAAGTACTCAAACAATTAAGTACTTTTCCTACCAACTCTCTTATCTTCTTACTTTCTATCTTCGTTTCCATCACTTAGCATTCGCAACACAATTCGGGAGAGGCTGACTTAGCTATCGCGAGGGGCGAGAAGGAGCTAAGGCCGCACGGTTCTTTGTTAAGGAAACAAGTTCGTGACAAGTGGTATTAGAGCCTGGCTTAGGGCTTTGTGTTGATCGAATTCTCAACGATGGCGAACGTTGAAGATTTTTCGTACTTAACCGAGGGACGTGGCAGAGAGGCCCAAGTAAACAACAAGAAGAAGATGGACCACAACAAGGCTCGTGGGGAGAGTACCGTTAATGAGGCCGTGCTAACGGATCATGGCGAAAGACTCGAGAGGCTCGAGAATAACGTCGCCATAGCGGAGCTTAGCGAACGATTCGAGAAGCTCGAGCACGATACGGAAGTGTTGGAGAATCACGTCGCCGAGCAACTCGATTTGTCTAGAGAAAATGAGGCGTTGCGGGAGGAACGGTTGGATCGATTGGAGGCCATCATTCAATCCCTCCAAGAGAGCATCGAGGGGATGCGCGACGACTTGGCCTTGTGCAAAAAGGCCGCCGCTAATGGGAGCACTGGTGTTGCTTCGAGTCCAATGGTGGACTGCCTGAAGCCAACGGGATTCGATGGCGTAAGGGATGCCAAGGAAGTTGAGAACTTTCTATGGAGGATGGAGCAATATTTCGAGGGTATCGGTCTAGTCGACGAGACGACTAAGCTAAGAACTGCTTCCCTTTATCTTTCCGATACGGCAATGTTATGGTGGCGTAGAAAGCACGCCGATATCGAGAAAGGCATTTTCCGAATCGATACTTGGGAAGAGTTCAAGAGGGAACTCAAGCGACACTTCTACCCGGATAACGTCGTCTATGAGGCTCGAAGGAAGTTGAGGGAACTCAAGCAACGAAGTTCAATTCGCGAGTACATGAAGGAGTTCACCACCCTCACCCTTCAAATTCCCAACCTCTGAGAGGAGGACCTTCTTTCCCACTTCACCGATGGATTACAAGGCTGGGCCAAGCAAGAACTCCACCGACGAGACATCAAATCCATCGATGAAGCTATTGTCGCCGCCGAGTCTTTAATCGAGTATCAACCGAGAGATTCGTTGCGGAAAGAGAAGTGGAACCCGACTAAAGACGGAGGAGAGAGACGGGACAATCACGGTCGGGACCATTGAGATAACCGAGACCCATGGCGAGCGTCAACCTCGAGGGGAGGAGACAAGCCATCCTCACACCAACAACTTGAAGAGAAGAAGAGGTCGTTTGTGCCTAAGGGAGGATGTTTCGTGTGCAAAGGGCCGCACGCGATGAGTCAATGTCCCAAGATGGGGTCATTGTCGGCACTCTTACAACAAGAGGCCGAGCAAGGCACAAACGAGGGGCTAGGCAACATGGGATCGCTCCAACTTCTGAACGCCTTAAAGGCTAATCCGATGCCGGCAACATCAAGCAAGGGGCTGATATACGTGGAGGCCCACATCAACGGTACCTCAACAAAGGTGATGGTGGACACGGGAGCGACCCACAACTTTATCACCGAGGACGAGGCCAAGAGGGTTGGCCTACGGTGGACCAGACGAGACGGTTGGCTCAAGGCCGTCAACGCTAAGGCACAACCGCTCAACGGTGTAGCACGAGATGCGGAGCTACACTTAGGCACTTGGAAGGGCCAAGTGGATTTCTCGGTAGCACCTATGGATGATTTCAAGGTGGTGCTAGGCATGGACTTCCTCCGCAAGGTAATGGCTATCCCGATGCCTTGTTTTAATTCAGTTTGTATCTTAGAGATGGGGACACCTTGCATGCTGCCAACCACCAATGGCACCACAAAGAAGAAAGTACGCAACCAAGGCAACTGTCGGCCATACAAGTTGCCAAGGGAGTTCGACGGGGCGAGCCGACATGTTTAGCCGTTTTAAAGGAGGAAAGCCCGCCCGTCAACAAAGAGGAGGACGTGCCACCGATCATCCAAACCGTCTTGAAGGCCAACCAAGACGCGATGCCACCGACTCTACCCAACAAGCTTCCACCTAGGAGGGAGGTGGATCATGCCATCGAGTTAGAGCCGGGAGCCAAGCCACCCGCCATGGCTCCCTATCGCATGTCACCGCCGGAGCTTGAGGAGCTCCGAAAGCAACTTAACGAGTTGGTCGAGACGGGGAAGATCCGACCATCGAAGGCACCTTACGGCGCACCGGTTTTGTTCCAAAAGAAGCACGATGGTTCTTTGAGGATGTGCGTGGACTACCGGGCGCTAAACAAGGTAACCGTTAAGAATAAGTACCCCATTCCCTTGGTAGCCGATTTGTTCGATAGGCTTGGTAAGGCCAAGATATACACGAAGATGGACTTGCAAAAGAGCTACTACCAAGTTCGCATTGCCGAAGGGGACGAGCCAAAGACAACGTGCAGCACTCGATACGGTTCATACGAGTGGCTTGACATGCCGTTCGGGTTAACCAATGCCCCGGCAACATTTTGCACTCTCATGAACAAGATTTTCCATCCATACCTAGATCGGTTCGTGGTGGTCTACTTGGACGACATTGTCGTTTATAGCGACACTATGGAGGAGCATGCCAACCACCTTCGCACCGTCTTCCAAGTACTTCGGGAAAACGAGTTGTTCGTGAAGAAAGAGAAGTGCGAGTTTGCCAAGGAGGAGGTCCAATTCTTGGGGCATATCATCGGGCACGGGCGACTCCAAATGGATGGAGCGAAGATCAAGGCTATCACCGAGTGGGAACCGCCGACTAAGGTAACCGAGTTACGATCTTTTCTTGGTCTCATCAATTACTATAGGCGGTTCATAAAAGGGTACTCGGCACGAGCGGCTCCACTAACTGAATTACTCAAGAAGAACAAGAAGTGGGAGTGGTCCGACTCATGCCAAAGGGCGTTCGAGGACTTAAAGGCAGCGGTGAGCCAAGAGCCGGTCCTCGCCTTACCGGACTTTGGGAAGTCGTTTGAGTTGCACACGGACGCTTCCGACTTTGAAATTGGAGGAGTCTTGATGCAAGAGGGGCATCCGATCGCCTTCGAGAGCCGAAAGCTCAACGAGACGGAACGGCGCTACACGGTCCAAGAGAAGGAGATGACCGCCATCATCCATTGCCTTCGAGTGTGGCGACACTACCTATTAGGAGCACCGTTCGTGGTCAAGACCGACAACGTTGCCACGAGTTACTTCCAAACGCAAAAGAAACTCTCGCCAAAGCAAGCACGGTGGCAAAACTTTCTAGCGGAGTTCGACTACGTTTTGGAGTACAAACCGGGGAAGGCAAACGTTGTGGCCGATGCTTTGAGTAGAAAGGCCAAACTCGCAGCGATTAGCTCGACAAGGGGGAACTTGGCCGACATGATCCGAGAAGGGCTCGAACATGATCCAATGACCAAGGAGCTAATTCGACTCGTCAAGGAGGGCAAGACGAGACAATTTTTGGTAGAGGACGGCCTATTCTACACGAATGGGCAGCGACTCTTCGTTACGAAGTGGGGCACCTTGAGCAAGGACCTCATAAATGAATGCCACGACACCAAGTGGGCTGGGCATCCGGGCCAAAGGAGAACAATGGCGTTGCTCGAGACGGCCTACTTTTGGCCTCACATGCGGGACGGTGTCGATGCATGTGTGAAGAGTTGTCTTGTTTGCCAACAAGACAAGGTGGAGAATAAACAGCCGGCAGGGTTACTAGAGCCTGATGGAAGGGATTACCCGAGTTCGAGGCAACGTGGGAGACGAAGGAAGACTTGTGGAAATTTCAAGATCGTCTCCACTTGTTCGAGGCAACGAGGACGTCGCCGGATTAAGCGGGGAGGATGTCACGGCCCGTTAGTTTTGACCCAACCCCTTTCCAGTTTCCCTTGGGTTGGAGAGGTTAAAGAGTCCAAGATTTAATCCAAATAGGGTTAGGCCCAAGTTGGACCAAATGTATAGAGGTAGGTGGAGGTAGATAGAGACATTTTAGGAATTCTTTGGAGTGTTCCACTCCCAACCATTAGATCATATCGATCTCCACCATCCATTGAGGATGTGGTCTTGTATAAATAGAGGTAGGATCCTCATTTGTAATCATCCAACAAATCCAAGAAAATCCAACAAGTACTCAAACAATTAAGTACTTTTCCTACCAACTCTCTTATCTTCTTACTTTCTTTCTTCGTTTCCATCACTTAGCATTCGCAACACAATTCGGGAGAGGCTGACTTAGCTATCGCGAGGGGCGAGAAGGAGCTAAGGCCGCACGGTTCTTTGTTAAGGGAACAAGTCCGTGAAAAGTGGTATCAGAGCCTGGCTAAAGGCTTTGTGTTGATCGAATTCTCAACGATGGCGAACGTTGAAGATATTCCGTACGTAACCGAGGGACGTGGCAGAGAGGCCCAAGTAAACAACAAGAAGAAGAGGGACCACAACAAGGCTCGTGGGGAGAGTATCGTTAATGAGGCCGTGCTAACGGATCATGGCGAAAGACTCGAGAGGCTCGAGAATAACGTCGCCAAAGCGGAGCTTAGCGAACGATTCGAGAAGCTCGAGCACGATACGGAAGTATTGCAGAATCACGTCACCGAGCAACTCGATTTGTCTAGAAACAATGAGGCGTTGCGGGAGGAACGGTTGGATCGATTGGAGGCCATCATTCAATCCCTCAAAGAGAGCATCGAGGGGATGCGCGACGACTTGGCCTTGTGCAAAAAGGCCGCCGCTAACGGGAGCACTAGTGTTGCTTCGAGTCTAATGGTGGACTGCCTGAAGCCAACGGGATTCAACGGCGTAAGGGATGCCAAGGAAGTTGAGAACTTTCTATGGAGGATGGAGCAATATTTCGAGGGTATCGGTCTAGTCGACGAGACGACTAAGGTAAGAACTGCTTCCCTTTATCTTTCCGATACGGCAATGTTATGGTGGCGTAGAAAGCACGCCGATATCGAGAAAGACGTTTGCCGAATCGATACTTGTGAAGAGTTCAAGAGGGAACTCAAGCGACACTTCTACCCGGAGAACGTCGTCTATGAGGCTCGGAGGAAGTTGGGGGAACTCAAGCAACGAAGTTCAATTCGCGAGTACGTGAAGGAGTTCACCACCCTCACCCTTCAAATTCCCAACCTCTCCGAGGAGCACCTTCTTTTCCACTTCACCGATGGATTACAAGGCTGGGCCAAGCAAGAACTCCACCGACGAGACATCAAATCCGTCGATGAAGCTATTGCCGCCGCCGAGTCTTTAACCGAGTATCAACCGAGAGATTCGTTGCGGAAAGAGAAGTGGAACCCGACTAAAGGCGGAGGAGAGAGACGGGACAATCATGGTCGGGACCATCGAGATAACCGAGACCCATGGCGAGCGTCAACCTCGATGGGAGGAGACAAGCCATCCTCACACCAACAACTTGAAGAGAAGAAGAGGTCGTTTGTGCCTAAGGGAGGATGCTTCGTGTGCAAAGGGCCGCCCGCGATGAGTCAATGTCCCAAGATGGGGTCATTGTCGGCACTCTTACAACAAGAGGCCGAGCAAGGCACAAACGAGGGGCTAGGCAACATGGGATCGCTCCAACTTCTTAACGCCTTAAAGGCTAATCCGATGCCGGCAACATCAAGCAAGGGGCTGATATACGTGGAGGCCCGCATCAACGGTACCTCAGCAAAGGTGATGGTGGACACGGGAGCGTCCCACAACTTTATCACCGAGGACGAGGCCAAGAGGGTTGGCCTACGGTGGACCAGACGAGACTGTTGGCTCAAGGCCGTCAACGCTAAGGCACAACCGCTCAACGGTGTAGCACGAGATGCGGAGCTACACTTAGGCACTTGGAAGGGCCAAGTGGATTTCTCGGTAGCACCTATGGATGATTTCAAGGTGGTGCTAGGCATGGACTTTTTCCGCAAGGTAATGGCTATCCCGATGCCTTGTTTTAATTCAGTTTGTATCTTAGAGAAGGGGACACCTTGCATGGTGCCAGCCACCAATGGCACCACAAAGGAAGAAAGTACGCAACCAAGGCAACTGTCGGCCATACAAGTTGCCAAGGGAGTTCGACGGGGCGAGCCGACATTTTTAGCCGTTTTAAAGGAGAAAAGCCCGCCCGTCAACAAAGAGGAGGACGTGCCACCAATCATCCAAACCGTCTTGGAGGCCAACCAAGACGCGATGCCACCGACTCTACCCAACAAGCTTCCACCTAGGAGGGAGGTGGATCATGCCATCGAGTTAGAGCCGGGAGCCAAGCCACCCGCCATGGCTCCCTATCGCATGTCACCGCCGGAGCTTGAGGTGCTCCGAAAGCAACTTAACGAGTTGGTCGAGACGGGGAAGATCCGACCATCGAAGGCACCTTATGGCGCACCGTTTTGTTCCAAAAGAAGCACGATGGTTCTTTGAGGATGTGCGTGGACAACCGGGCGCTAAACAAGGTAACCGTTAAGAATAAGTACCCCATTCCCTTGATAGCCGATTTGTTCGATAGGCTTGGTAAGGCCAAGATATACACGAAGATGGACTTGCAAAAGGGCTGCTACCAAGTTCGCATTGCCGAAGGGGACGAGCCAAAGACAACGTGCATCACTCGATACGGTTCTTACAAGTGGCTTGCCATGCCGTTCGGGTTAACCAATGCCCCGGCAACATTTTGCACTCTCATGAACAAGATTTTCCATCCATACCTAGATCGGTTCGTGGTGGTCTACTTGGACGACATTGTCGTTTATAGCGACACTATGGAGGAGCATGCCAACCACCTTCGCACCGTCTTCCAAGTACTTCGGGAAAACGAGTTGTTCGTGAAGAAAGAGAAGTGCGAGTTTGCCAAGGAGGAGGTCCAATTCTCGGGGCATATCATCGGGCACGGGCGACTCCAAATGGATGGAGCGAAGATCAAGGCTATCACCGAGTGGGAACCGCCGACTAAGGTAACCAAGTTACGATCTTTTCTTGGTCTCATAAATTACTATAGGCGATTCATAAAAGGCTACTCGACACGAGCGGCGCCACTAACCGACTTACTCAAGAAGAACAAGAAGTGGGAGTGGTCCGACTCATGCCAAAGGGCGTTCGAGGACTTAAAGGCAGCGGTGAGCCAAGAGCCGGTCCTTGCCTTACCGGACTTTGGGAAGTCGTTTGAGTTGCACACGGACGCTTCCGACTTTGCAATTGGAGGGGTCTTGATGCAAGAGGGGCATCCGATCGCCTTCGAGAGCCGAAAGCTCAACGAGACGGAACGGCGCTACACGGTCCAAGAGAAGGAGATGACCGCCATCATCCATTGCCTTCGAATGTGGCGACATTACCTATTAGGAGTACGGTTCGTGGTCAAGACCGACAACGTTGCCACGAGTTACTTCCAAACGCAAAAGAAACTCTCGCCAAAGCAATCACGGTGGCAAGACTTTCTAGCGGAGTTCGACTACGTTTTGGAGTACAAACCGGGGAAGGCAAACGTTGTGGCCGATGCTTTGAGTAGAAAGGCCAAACTCGCAGCGATTAGCTCGACAAGGGGGGGACTTGGCCGACATGATCCGAGAAGGGCTCGAACATGATCCAATGACCAAGGAGCTAATTCGACTCGTCAAGGAGGGCAAGACGAGACAATTTTGGGTAGAGGACGGCCTACTCTACACGAAGGGGCAGCGACTCTTCGTTCCGAAGTGGGGCAGCTCGAGGAAGGACCTCATAAAGGAATGCCACGACACTAAGTGGGCGAGGCATCCGGGCCAAAGGAGGACAATGGCGTTGCTCGAGACGGCCTACTTTTGGCCTCACATGCGGGACGGTGTCGATGCATGTGTGAAGACTTGTCTTATTTGCCAACAAGACAAGGTGCAGAATAAACAGCCAGCAGGGTTATTGGAGCCTCATGGAAGGGAATACCCGAGTCCGAGGCAACGTGGGAGACGAAGGAAGACTTGTGGAAATTTCAAGATCGTCTCCACTTGTTCGAGGCAACGAGGACGTCGCCGGATTAAGCGGGGGAGGATGTCACGGCCCGTTAGTTTTGACCCAACCCCTTTCCAGTTTCCCTTGGGTTGGGGAGGTTAAAGAGTCCAAGATTTAGCCCAAATAGGGTTAGGCCCAAGTTGGCCCAAATGTATAGAGGTAGGTAGAGGTAGGTGGAGGTAGGTAGAGACATTTTAGGAATTGTTTGGAGTATTCCACTCCCAACCGTTAGATCATATCGATCTCCACCATCCATTGAGGAGGTGGTCTTGTATAAATAGAGGTAGGATCCTCATTTGTAATCATCTAACAAATCCAAGAAAATCTAACAAGTACTCAAACAATTAAGTAATTTTCCTACCAACTCTCTTATCTTCTTACTTTCTTTCTTCGTTTCCATCACTTAGCATTCGCAACACAATTCGGGAGAGGCTGACTTAGCTATCGCGAGGGGCGAGAAGGAGCTAAGGCCGCACGGTTCTTTGTTAAGGGAACAAGTCCATGACAGCGCGCTAAGGCTTGTTCCAGATTACATGATTAACATCAAATGCCACGGTATACCATGTTGGATATATACACATTAGTAATCAAAAGCATCATATCGTCAAATAAAAAGCATTAGAATTAAAAGTCGATCAAAAGAGAGAAAATACTTATAGCAATAGCAGTTGAGGAGCATGCGTGTTATTTTCTAAAAAGTTTGATCAATATTTAAAAAGGAGAGAAAATTAGAAATGATCTAATGAGTATTTCTTTCTTTGTCGCTTTTTTTTTTGTTGCTCTTTTTCCTTGCGGCCACCAAATATTAACGGTCCCAATTTCCAAAAGACTATTTATCCTATTCAATGTTCATGTATTTCCTATTGACTAATGCTTAGTTAATGATTTTTTATTGTCATTAATTGTGTTAAGGCATTAGTCACTATTATATGTTACATATAACATGAAAATATTAAAAGAAAAAAAAACAGAGCAAAAATATGTATATCGACTAAACTATATAAGATGAGGAATACAAATAGTTGCAAACAAATAACTTGAATATAATCACTTATTTAATCACGTAAAAAATACATGCAACATTAAAACAGTTGTTATAATTATTTAGTTACTTAAGTAATAGTAAAGCAATATTACGTAATTGCCCTTCAAATAAACGTAATTGAAGGGGCATATTTGTTAGCACAAAAAAGGGAAGAGATGTTACCCAAGATTCACACTTTTATAATTAGTATTATGAATATGAATATATAGAATAGATAGATATATATAGATATAGATAGGCATAGATATAGATAATTAGGGTTTCAAGGAGTTGTGGGTAATTTTGGTATATATAAAAGAATATTTTATTTGCAAATAAGTTTAAATGAGATGGACATATTTACAAGACAAAAAAATGGGATGCCCTTGTTTTTGTTTTAATTAAGTTCCCTTGTCATGGTCTTATTTGTCCATTTGCGTATATATATGTACATTACTCCCCTCTCCCCCACCCACCCCCCAACATTTATTTTCTCTCTCTTTTTTGTGCCAATTTATTCTCGAATCGGCGGCGCATCGCTCCCACCTTCCAATCAGACCCCTTCATTTTTTTTCTTTTCGCTTTAATTTCTCACTTTAAATCAACATGCTTGACATGTTTTGTATTTCTTTTTCGTTTCCCTTTCACCTCCAAATCCCAGCAAAGGGGCCACCTCTTCCCCTTCGCCTACAATTGTTGATCTCGCCCTAATCGTTCTGCTGCGCGGAGTTTGCCAGCGGAGGTTCCGATACAATTGTACTCCTGCACTCCCTCTGTTGATTCACAACTCAATCTTAGTTTTTGTTGCTTATCATCAACATATATAGAAACTCATGTATCTCCAATTATACAACCATAGCTTCCACAAAAACGACCAACAAAATTCTTCGCCCTTCGTCGCCTTGTCCATCTTTGCCTCACATTTTTCCCTTGCACACCACCGGTAACAGAGGTAAGTGTGTGTGTTTCAATAGGGTATTTTATACAACTTGTGCTCACTATGTCTCCGCCGTTAATTTCTACTATTTCTTAATTATTTTTTACGATAGTTATTCACTTTCATCCACTTTAAATGGTTTGTTATGTATCTGCCATCCGAGAAACATAACTCACCCCAGGTTCAAGCAAAGTCACCTAAAGAAAGAAGATGAACAAAAGAAACTGGCAGAGTATTTGTGCACCCTTGTTATGATGAGAGAAAGTGAAAAACAAGAAACTAGACAAGATTTGGAGGCTTTAAGCATACAATTATTGGAAAGATTTGGTAAACGAGGATCGAAATGGCAACCTATACAGTGGACATGCTTCTTAGAATATCCACACTTAAACAATATCCGCTTTAAATTGGAATGGAGCCAAACTTTTCGGCATGAGTCCTAAAGCTTCACAAATTAGATAGAATTTTAGGCAATTAATTATTTTGACATTATATGCAAGTGCTTTTTCCCCTTATCTATTTATTGACCTTGCGACAAAGTTTTAGACATGGCTCATTGCTGCACAATGTTTCCGTTGGTTTCTTTCTTTGTTTTTTTGTTCTGCTTTTAATTGGCCCTTATGTTGTTCAAATGGTGGAGAGGGGTTATTTCTGATTTTGGCCCTGTTTATCTACTCTCTCTAATCTCACTTTCACATGTTTTCATTATCTCTGTCTTTTTTTTGTACTCTGTGCGACAACGATGGAAGTACGATTTCTCAGATGATCGACGACGGCAAAAGTGTTGGATGTAAGATTTGGCCAATAACGGACATGCTATCTCCTTGTTTCTTTTGCCCTCTTTCAACGTTTTCATGTAAATTAATTAATAATGTTTTTCATCGGTTTTTTTTTCTTGCTGAAGGATTGTAGCAAACATACGTAGCTTCCCTATAACCGTAAGGATAATATTTTTCGCTTTCTAAATACTTTATTACTTTATTTGCCGTTGTTGAGAAAATAATTATGTTCCCTCAGTTAATTGCCAACATAATTCTGCATCGAAATGTTTACAAATGGATTGTTGGTCGTGTTTAAATACTACCCAACCCCTAATATTTATAGTAGTAATCGATTTAATCAGACGGTTGAGAGTGAATCAATAAATATTTTAGATACATTTTAGAAAATCAATAGCAATACACTAAAAATGTTTCTAGAGAGTTTTTTTTAGAAATAATTATAATTTTGTGACAACTTTATAAATATATTTACGACATTACTATTTACACACATGGTCTATATATTTTTTGAGTTTTATCTTTTTGGTTAGTTTTCTTGGTCCAGTGAGAATATTTTTGACCCAAATAATATAAAACCAGTATTTTTCCCCGTGCGATGCGCGGGATATTATTTTAAAAGTGAAAAAATATCAATCTTTTAATTATCTCTTAAGATTTGAGATATATTGATGAAAAATAGGAGATTAATAATTTTTGAAAATTATAGTTAGAAAAATAGTAGAGGAAAATATTAAAAATAAAGATAATTACAAAAATACCATTAGGGTTTTTCTAGGGTTGCCCTACACTTCTTTTCTTTATATATAAGATTTGATCCAAAATGATCTTAACACCCACTTTCATTCCATAAAGTAATAAGTTATTAATACGTATTCTTTTCGCAAACACTTTCTCTACTAAAATAATTATATTTTTAGATACGCCAATTTTGTGGTGACAACTTTTCTTACTTAAATAAAAATGCGGCGAATGGTTTTGTTTTGTTTTTTTTTTATTATATATATAAACTAGCATAATATGTTGTACAAATATGAAATATCAACCTCTATGATTTTCAATTTTTTTTTTTTCAAATTTACTGAATTGAATTACTGACCAACCCTAATAAATAACTAGTCTAGAAATTGTGGGTTATTTTGAAGGATAAATTACAATCACCTTTTTGAGATAAAGTGTAATTACCAAACAAAAATCCCTTATTGTTTAGAAATTAGATTCGTCCCCTGGAGTTTGTAAATTTCTTGCATTCACCCCCTGCAAAAGGGTGTTAGTGTTAGAAATCTACAAATTACAAATTACAGGTGTGGATGTAATTATGAAAATATAAGGAGGGGGGGGGGGGGGGGGTGTTTAATAAATAAAATATTTGTGTATTTTTTTTACAGAAATGCTATTTGCGGTCACAAAATTGCTATTCGCGGTTTATAATAAAACCCCCCAAAACTTTTAGAAATATGAAAAATCCCCCAAAACTGCAAATAGCAAAAAAAAACAAAAAAAAAAAATTCGAAAATTCGAAATCAAGCTTGAAGAAGGGTTGGGCTTCGATTTTTTGATGTAATTTCATCTCTTTTATGTGTAATATGCATTGGGTAGGTCGATTAAGGAACCAATTTCATGTTAAAAAGCCCTACAAATCGATTTGTAGGGGTTTTTTTTTCGCAAAAAAATGTTCGAACGCCCAAGGCGTGTACGAACGCAAAAAAAAAAAAAAAAAAAAAAAAAAAAAATATGCACTGGACGCCCAACTCGGGCGCCCAAATGCAGCTTGCACGCCCAACTTGGGCGTGCACTGCATGAATGGACGCCCAAGTTGGGCTTTTACGCGTTTTGGGGGTGTTTTTGGATTTTTTTGACAAGTTTTGGGGTTTTTGTGAAATAAAATGTTTTTTTGGGGGGTTTTGTTAGAAACCGCAAATAGCAATTTTTAAATCGCAAAAAGCAATTCCCTTTTTTTATTGAGGGGTAATTGTGTATAATTAGAAATCCCAAATATTGGATAATTACATATTAGAATACCATAAATAAGACAACTTCAATGAATCGGATAAATCATATAAACCTAAGATTTAAAAATGGTTGCTATATGCGAACAAAATTAGTAATAGAAGAACTAAATCAAACACATTTTCAAACTTATAACTAGTGGAAAATACGAAAACCAAACAGAAATGTGCGGATTGTGTCAAGTTGTGAACGACCTCCAAGGGATTCTATCCTTTGTGGGCTATCATGTAGACCCGGTTCAATTATTAGGGTTTCAAAGATTACACCCTATCTAAGAAAACTAATATTCACTCTAAAAAACGAAAACAAAAACAAAAACTAATATTTCTAGTCGGCATGATGAAAAGGGCGAAAGAGGTTGGAGAAGACGGAGGTGGTTCCAATTCCATAGAGGAGGATATGAGGAAGATGATATATCCGATTTGCCACAAGGGTTATTGCAGAGGATAGTGTATTTTCTTTCACAAGAAGAGGTTGTCCGGACTTCTATCTTGTCCAAGTCATGGTGTTATGTTTGGTGCACTCGCCCCAGTCTCGATTTTTTCAGAACCCAACTTCAAAGAAAACAAACAAGAATTTTTATCCGCTGTGGAAAAGACTTTGCAGCGATACACTGATCCGAATGGGCTGTCTTGGAGGAACTTAACCTAACTATATCGTTGCTTGGAGGCAATAATCACCATTTGAATCAGGAATTTGTGTCGATTCTTGATAAATAGATCCCAATAATCATGGGGGTGGACTTAAGGCGCTCTATCTTTCTATTGTTTCGGAGCAAGGTGGTCTGGTATATGATGTAAGTGATAATCTGTACGCGGTACATTTTGAGCGTCTACATTTACTTGGTCTCTGATGTTGATCTGAAATGTTGGGTCAGCCCAATGGTCTCAAAGCCCACCAGTCTCCTAAGTCGAGAATCTTCGAGCCCAATAACGGGAATGTCGAGGGTCCTTGCCACGTGTCCAAAGGGGTCGAAGGTGTTGGTCTGTTGGAGATCCTGCAAAATAGCTAGACTCACTAGGCGACTCGCCGTGGGGATCCCGGTGATCACCCTCCGACGCTCAAGTCAGTAATCGAAGTGATATTTTGCAAAGGCTCAAATATCAACAAAAAAGAGTTAGCTTACCAAGTGAAGAATAACTTGTGTTTATAGGTGAACTTGACTGCTAATTTTTTGTAAATATTCAATGTGAGGTAATAATGTATGAGTTTTAGCCTTCAGTGGGTTTTCCCCCTCTAGTTGGGCTAAAAGCCTAAAAGTCTACTGAGGCACATCTGTCTCCGAAAGGTTTTGATCAAGCAGGAGTCTTTTGATAAGATGATTTCAAACTACCCTTTGCTTACAACTATGTTGAAGAGTGTCCAGGTTTGACAACCACTAAGTTGAAGAAGAAGCTTTACAAATATCTCACCTTACTTTTATTGCTTAATCTGGTCATAGGATCATTGAAATACACGACGTCATAAACTCTTGAAACAATCAACATTGCTTTGCAGTAAGATTAGGTTTCACGGCAGCCATAAGATTTGGTCGGAAGGATTTCGTACTCTGCCATGGTTTCGCAAAATAAGCCAACTGCTACAGTCTTTATGTCACTCTCAAATTCTCTGGATATTGTTCAACTTTCCATGAGCGTTTTCATCTTTCAACAAGACATTCTAGTGCAAGACATTATTAATGGTGGTTTATGTGATAAACCTGTTGTGGTGGAGCATCTCCGATTGGGTATTGTTTATTTAACTACATATCCATATATTTTGAATGTTTTGTTTTATTTTTGTCGGCCGATAAACTTAGCTCAGCGCTGGAACAGACATTTGATGGGACAAAGGGCAAATGAGGAGATCACTCAGTTGTGCACTCTCCTAACCATGAGAGAATGTGGAAAACAAGAAATTGGACAAGATTTGGAGGATTTAAGAATTCAAAGACTTGATAAATGTCGAAAATGGGAACCTGTACAGGAGGGCAAGTTGTTAGAATTATGTGCACAATCTCAACTTCCAAACATTGACCGTATCCGCTTTCGATTCAAATGGAGGAGCGAGCCAAGCGCTTGCTTCTTAAGTTCCAATTTTAGACATTTAATCATTTTTCCTTGTACATCTATTTATTGACTTGAGGACAAATTCTTAAACATTAGCCTTAGCAGCACAGTACGTCTGTTCGTTTGTTTGGTTACAAGTGCTTTGCATACAATTGATTTTTATGCTTTCAATTAAAACTGATGTTGTACGTTCAGATGGAGGAGAGGGGTTGTTTCTGATTTTGGCCCCATCTATCTACTCTCGCTAATCTCACTTTCATACGTTTTCATTCTCTCTATCCTTTTTTTCTTCTCAGATTGCATGTTGTTCAGCCGATCAATTATTGGTGATTCCGTTTGTATTATAATATATAATAGTTTGTTATTTATATGGATTAGGCCTATCTCTTATCTACACATTCTGGTAGAGAAAGATGACCAAAACCCATCATTTGATCCCCGGATGTTGAAGAATTTCTCGGCAGCAATGTTTAAGGCGTCAATAGTAGATTGCTCAATTTTGGCCTGGATGAGATCTTGTGTTTTGAGGGGCGTCTGGGTCAGTGTTTGAGGGATTTTATTTGGGAGTAAGAAACATAGGTTTGACTTGTAACTTTTGAGTGAAGAAGAAAACATGATAATGGTATAAATGGGTAGAGGGGTTATCACTAATTATTTTCAAAGGTTATACGTATCTCAATTTTATTTCAAAATGGGGTGTTTTCACTAACTTTTTCCCACTCTAAATTAAAAAATATAATTAGTGATTGATGTGCCTAATTTCTAATCGGGTTTTTGGCCTAAAAGCTCAAATCAATCCAATTAATAATAAAAGCTCAATTATCACATCTACTAAAATCTGATAGGATTTTAGCTATAACATATTGTCCCACATCGGATTTCTACAAGAAGTCTCCATATTCCATCACCTATAAATATGTGATTTAACTCACATAACAAGGTACGCACTATTTAGGCAATTAATTAATATTAGTTGTTTATATTGTGATAGTTTTCTGACTTGAGAGTCGGAGGACAATCGCCGGGCCACCCCCGGCGTGTCACCTAGTGTTTTCAACTGTTTTGTAGGTTAACGAGTGGAGCTGTCCCTTCGACGACCTCGGACGCGTGGCAGTAACTCTCGGCATTCTCTATCCTTGCGGGCTCAAAGACTCTCGGCTTGTCCAATAGACATTTGAGCAGCATCATTTTGGCGCCGTTTGTGGGAATGCAAACTAGATCGCGTGTCACGAACGGAGGTGGTCAAGGCGATGTAAACCAGCCGCCTCGAGGTAGCAGCGGAGTCCCAGAGCCGCCTCAAAGTAAACGAACTACGGGAACAGCTAACAAAGGTGGTCAAGGCTATTAAAACCAATCGCCTCAAGGTAGCGGTGGAGTCCTAGAGCTGCCTCGAAGGAAAAGAACTACGGGAACAGCTAACAAAGGTGGTCAAGGCTATTCCAACCAGCCGCCTCAGAGTAGCGGTGGAGTCTCAGAGCCGCCTTGAAGGAAAAGAACTACGGGAGCAGCTAACAAAGGGGGTCAAGGCTATTCCAACCAACCGTCTCAAGGTAGCGGTAGAGTCCTAGAGCCGCCTCGACGGAAAAGGATTACAGGAGCGGCCCATCCAACAAGTTCTTCAAAGCCGGTCGTTCAGATGTCGGCGGAGAAGCTGCAAGACATGATGGATGAAACGGCGGCCAATGCAGCAACTTGGGCAGCGACAGAGGCGGTGGCGCAGTACTTTACTACTCGAGGCAGAGCCGACTTCCAAGAGCCAATTCCGACGGAAAACGATCTTTCAAATTCCACCCATATCCAATCCACCACGCCGATCGTGCAACTTTACGACTCAGAGGAGAAAGTGACACTCAGCGACCGGAGCTTCTCCTCCGAACGAGCCCCTCGAGGATACACACACCGCCAATCGACTCAGCGCGACCCATCCTCGGACCGCCCCCGTCAAAAGGAAGCACATCCTAGATCAACACGCCCTCAGAGGCAAAGTGCTCCTTCAAGGGACAGAGCGGCGCCTAGGCGTCGAGAGAGAAGTGAATCTTCTTGGCCGGGCGATCCACGCCACGAGTCCCGAGACAAACAGTACCGCAGACATTCCTTTCGCCGTGGAAACTCCCTTCGAAACGAACATGGAAGTAGATATTCACGACCTGAAGAGACAAGAAGGCGTCACAAGGGCTTCGATGACCGTAACTCAAGGAGCCCTCAACGAGAAGCTTCGAGGCCAACGGCCGCTCGATTTGAAGCATTCACCACCCGAATAAGCCCATTTATTCCTGCCATTATGGAAGAAGTCTTACCTCTCGGATTTAGGATCCCCAATCTTCCCCAATTTGACCTCTACGCCCACAATAACACAGCTTACTGCAAGATTTTTCAAACTACGCTGACTGATCAGGCACAAGTTTGGTTTAACGGCTTGCCCGGAGGGTCGTTAGACAATCTGGACCAACTAGCGACATGTTTCCTTAACCACTACTCAATAAATAAGAAACATGCCAAAACTGGATCGTATCTCTTCAAGGTCATACAACGACACGGAGAGCAGCTAAAAGATTACATACAACGATTTGTCAAAGCAGTACATGAAGTGCGCCACGTTAATCACGAGATATTAGCCGGCATACTGCAGCATAATTTGAAGCATGTTCGTTTTCAAGAGTCCATCGCAGGCCGACCCCCAAAGACCCTGGAGGAGCTCTTAAACCGCGCTAGGAAGTACATTCGGATTGAGGAGATCGCAGAGATAAGAGTACCCCTTAAACAGAAGCGCGACGAGGGAAGCCACAACTATAATAGAGAAGAGAAGATGCATCCCACCGAAAATCGCACATTCGAGAAGTTCTCACCTCTCAGGGCTAAACTTGTTGACATGATGATTATCGCTGAGCAGAAGGGTATTCTTCAACCGCCAGAAAGATGGAGGAGAATCCGGAACAACAAATGTCGGATAACTACTATGAATACCACAGAGATTGGCGTCACACTACTGAGGACTGCTTTCAGCTTGAGCAATCACTCGAAAGACTTATCCAAAATGGGTACTTGAGCGAATTCCTAGAACAATCGCAATCATGAAGAAATACTTTACTTAATATCTATTAATGTCCCACTCGGGCCCCATGTAATTTCTTTTCAGCAATAAGTCGGTGGCATACTGCCCCGTACAATATTTCCAATTGTGTAATAAGTCGGTGGCATACCGCCCCGCGTAATATTTTCAATTATGTAATAAGTCGGCTGCATACTGCCAGCCGCGTGATTCTTAATAAACTATTTTTGCCGGTGGGATACCACCGCCGCGATTTCTGCATCAATCATTTGTCTTCTCCACGCAGGGCATTTACAATCGATTTAACAAAGAATCAATAGATTCAAAAAATAGCTAAAAGGGAAGATATCAACAATCACAAAGGGTCTGGCCAACCCGAACCTTGGTTTCTCGCTCCCCAGAGCTCAAAAAAAAAAAAAAAAATATATATATATATATATATATATATATATAGAGAGAGAGAGAGAGAGAGAGAGAGAGAGAGAGAGAGAGAGAGAGAGAGAGAGAGAGAGAGAGAGAGAGAGAGAGAGAGAGAGAGAGAGAGAGAGAGCAACTAAAGCTCAAGGAAGTCAGGTCTGCCATAAAAGTTCAAATAAAACACTTAGGCAAATGGGCAGACTTCCCACATAAAAACTTGAGGGTCTGATCAACCACCAAGTACAAAAATACGGACTCCCCACTAGGCAATAAAGCTAAGGGGTACCATTTCACCTAGAAAGATAAATCGTAGCTCATTCTTTGCGAGATTCGGATTCCCAGTAGGCGATAAAGCCAAGGGTCGCTGACTCGTTTAAAAAAAAAAAAAAAAAAAAAAAAATCGGGTCTCCTTAGACTTGTATGTGGGCACGTGCCAAAACAAAGGTCGACGCGCCCCACGAGCTCACGCGCCCCTCCACGCACCTGGACGCGCCCTCACGTGCCTACACGCGCCCTCATGCACTTACACGCACCCCCACGCGCTCCCACGCGTCTACAGTACTCCCTCATTCGATGACGTCGGAGATGACGTCTCTCTCTCTCTCTGCCCACAGCCCTCCGCCGCCGCTGCTCCCCCAGCTCCTTGCACGGCCGCCGCCGCTGCTCCTCTCACCTCCTTTGCCGCTGCTCCCCTCACGTCCTTGCATCGCCGCTGCTTCGCCACAGCCTTGTGCCGGCCGCCGTTGCTCTTCCCACCGCCTTGAACTCTGTATTAAACCATCAACTTCACATTTTTAATTTTTTTTTTTAATTTATGAATGCCCATCCATTTTTAATTTATTTTTTTAAGTTCGGATTCATATCACTATTTCACTTTTTTATTGTTTTTTTTACGAAAATTTCAAATCGTGATCCGACGATGTGTAGTCGGATCTAATGGTGAATTTCAAATATGGAACCGGTGGTGTTTGATTTGTATATATTGACTGCATTAATCAAAAAAAAAAAAAACAGATCTACTATGTGTTTGAAGATCTATGAACAATTATTATAAATCATATGTGATGTGCCTAATGGGACTTTAACCCAAAAAGCCCAAGCGGCTCATTAAAAGGAAAAGCCCATTACAAAGGCCTTAATTAAGAACTTTATGAGAAGCTTATGGGAATAAAGCTAATGTTTTTTGTCCCACATTGGTTTTCTACAAGAAAACCATACCAAACTCCACCTATAAATATGTGTTATCAATCACATAATAAAGTACGCACTATTTAGGCAATTAATTAACATTATTTGTTTGTATTGTGATGGTTTTCTGACTTGAGCGTCGGAGGACAATCGCCAGGCCACCCCCGGCGTGTCATCTAGTGTTTTCAATTGTTATGTAGGTTAACGAGTGGAGCGATCCCTTCGACTACCTCGGACACGTGGCAAGGACTCTCGGCATTCCCAATATTGGGCTTAAAGATTCCCGTGCTTAGGAGACCTGTGGGCTTCAAGATCATTGGGTTGATCCAACATTTTCGAGCAGAATCATTTTGGCGCCGTCTGTGGGAATGCAAACTAGAGCGCGTGTCTCAAACGAAGGTGGTCAAGGCGATCTCAACCAGCCGCCTCGAGGTAGCTATAGAGTCAACGAGCCGCCTCGAAGTAAAAAAACTACGGGAGCGGCCAACGAAGAGGATCAAGGCGATCCCAACCACTCGTTTCAAGGTAGCGGTAGAGTCTTAGAGCTGAATCGAAGCAAAAGAACTACGGAAGCGGCCAACGAAGAGGATCAAGGCGATCCCAACCACTCGCTTCAAGGTAGCGGTGGAGTCTCATAGCTGCCTCGACGAAAGAGCTGCCTCGAACAAAAAGAACTATGGGAGCGACCAACGAAGAGGATCAAGACGATCCCAACCACTCGCTTCAAGGTAGCGTTGGAGTCTCAAAGCTGCCTCGAAGGATAAGAATGATGATAATAATAATAATAATAATAATAATAATAATAATAATAATAATAATAATAATAATAATAATAATAATAATAATAATAATAATAATAATAATAATAATAATAATAATAATAATAATAATAATAATAATAATAATAATAATAATAATAATAATAATAATAATAATAATAATAATAATAATAATAATAATAATAATAATAATAATAATAATAATAATAATAATAATAATAATAATAATAATAATAATAATAATAATAATAATAATAATAATAATAATAATAATAATAATAATAATAATAATAATAATAATAATAATAATAATAATAATAATAATAATAATAATAATAATAATAATAATAATAATAATAATAATAATAATAATAATAATAATAATAATAATAATAATAATAATAATAATAATAATAATAATAATAATAATAATAATAATAATAATAATAATAATAATAATAATAATAATAATAATAATAATAATAATAATAATAATAATAATAATAATAATAATAATAATAATAATAATAATAATAATAATAATAATAATAATAATAATAATAATAATAATAATAATAATAATAATAATAATAATAATAATAATAATAATAATAATAATAATAATAATAATAATAATAATAATAATAATAATAATAATAATAATAATAATAATAATAATAATAATAATAATAATAATAATAATAATAATAATAATAATAATAATAATAATAATAATAATAATAATAATAATAATAATAATAATAATAATAATAATAATAATAATAATAATAATAATAATAATAATAATAATAATAATAATAATAATAATAATAATAATAATAATAATAATAATAATAATAATAATAATAATAATAATAATAATAATAATAATAATAATAATAATAATAATAATAATAATAATAATAATAATAATAATAATAATAATAATAATAATAATAATAATAATAATAATAATAATAATAATAATAATAATAATAATAATAATAATAATAATAATAATAATAATAATAATAATAATAATAATAATAATAATAATAATAATAATAATAATAATAATAATAATAATAATAATAATAATAATAATAATAATAATAATAATAATAATAATAATAATAATAATAATAATAATAATAATAATAATAATAATAATAATAATAATAATAATAATAATAATAATAATAATAATAATAATAATAATAATAATAATAATAATAATAATAATAATAATAATAATAATAATAATAATAATAATAATAATAATAATAATAATAATAATAATAATAATAATAATAATAATAATAATAATAATAATAATAATAATAATAATAATAATAATAATAATAATAATAATAATAATAATAATAATAATAATAATAATAATAATAATAATAATAATGATGATGATGATGAAAGGTCAACCCTTAACATTTATTATCGCATCATTGACCATCCCACTTTCCATTCTCTACTCCAACCGGTCCCACTTCCTTAATAACAATTAAGAGGGAAATTAGGGAGGGAAATTATGTTGGGAAATTATTATATCGACCGCCACAACCGCTATTTAGAACACTGAAAAAAACACCCCCACATATTCGTAATTATAAAAAATCCCCTGATGTCTGTTTTCGTCTTACACTGACCCTCTTACGCTATGATTTTTCAAGGAACTTTTTTTATTACTTGGAATATTCCTCGAAAAATGCTGATTCTACCATGCACACACGGCATTTCTTTATGGTACTTTATAATGACAAAAATTACCCTCAGGGAGACTTTACACAAAATCTTTATTCTTCTTAACTAGCACCTTCATAACTTTTTAGTATTACCTTTACCTCCCATGGGGGTAATTTTTGTATTTAAAAAGTAGGATAAAATAAATGTCACGTCTACAAGGGTAAAATCCACATTTTTTTGGAGATTATATGGAATAGAAAAGATTCCGTAAAAAAATCACACCATAAGGGGGTCGTGTAAGAAAAAAACAAACATCATGGGTTTTGTTAATTACCGGTAAGTGGGGGTGTTTTTTTTTTTTTTGTAATTTAGCCTAAGTTCAAGAGGATTTTTTCGTATTTTAATCCTCTTAACAACGATTATTGTTCTTTTTACGTCTTAACGTTTTCTTATACCTTATAGTATTTTAAATAATTTTAATGTCAGTTTGATAATATAATTAAATATTAAAATTATATTAATTTCTACTATATTTAATATGTTTTTTTAGATGATTCAGATACCACACATTAGGAATCGGATGTAAAGGTTGCGAGATTGAATAGAATTTTTTTTTATGCAAAATAATAAATCATTCCAAAAAAAAATTGATGCAAAATCATAATTAGGAATATGATTAGTATTAACATTAGAATTAGGATTATAATTAATATTCTTTGGATTAGGAGTCGTATTCATGCTAAGATTAGGAATTAGAATATAATTAGGATTAATATAGTATTAGAATTAATATTAGGAATAGGATTAGGATTATAATTAATATTAGTATTATAATTATAATTAAGAGTATGATTATGATTAGTACAACTATTAGTGACATGTATTAATATTAGGATTATAATTAGTATAGGATTATGATTATGATTAGGATTAGAATTATATCTAAGATTAGAATTAGAATTAGAATTAATATTAGCATTAGCATTAGCATTATTATTATTATAATTATCAGAATCGGGATTAGAATTATGATTGGTATTAGGAGTATGATTAGGATTATGCTTAGCATTAGAATAATGATTAGTTTAATGAATATGACTAGGAATAGGGTAAAGATTTGGATAATATTAGCATTTCAGTTATAGTTAGCATTAGCATTATGATTAGCATGTCGAGATTAGCATTAGCATTAAAATTAGTGTTAGCCTTAACATTAACAATATTAACATATTAGTATTATTAATAGTTAGTATTAGTATTGGTATTGGTATTGGTATTGGTATTGGTATTAGTACTTGTATTACGATTAGTATTAGTATTAGTATTAGTATTAGTATTAGTATTAGTATTACTATTACTATTACTATTACTATTATTATTACTATTACTATGAGTATCACTGTGAGTATCAATGTGAATATAGTATTAGTATTAGTATCAGTATCACTATTAGTATTAGTATTATTAGTATTAGTATTAATATTAGTACTAGTAATAGGAATAGTATTAGTATTAGAATTATTAATTTTAGTATATTATTAGTATTTGTATTATCATTAGTATTAATAATATGTGATATTTCTCCATTCAATTTCAATACATCGTTATGTCAAGGTAGTTGTGTATATATCTGATCTCTTTTACAATATTTATAAGTTGTATTGTTGTTTGATGAGTATTGTTGTTTGATGAATGTGTATCACTAATTGAATGTCGTTAGAAACTTGCATGTTATTTGAATATCTATTGTGTACTTCTTTGCTACTGTGTTTGTTGTTAAGTCAGTTATTTTGCAGAAGATTCACATAATATAGTAGATTGCATTCTATTAATTAGAGGCTCCGTTTGACAGAATTAATCACTAAATGCTCAATGCTGAATAAATATCTGAATCAATAAGAGTTATGTCTCAATACTGAATGCTGAACAATTAAGTCCATTTGATAACTGAATATCAATAATTACTAAATAATATTATTTTTTTTATTATAAACTTGTGTAATGGTGAAATTAAATGTATTAATTAAATTTGAGTAGTATATATAAATAAATTTAACATTTAGAATATATCATATAGAAAAAATATATTATGACAAAAACTAAAATTGTAGATAAGAATTAAAAGTCAAATGTTAAATGTATATATAAGTAGTATCGTATCAAATACAATGGTGACAGCAGGAACAACAAATATAATAATAATAACTCAAAAACATTGTTCCCTCATTTGCTTCATTTTATATTATTTTTTGTCAAAATAATAATTTATTACTGGCTTCCACAATTGATGTAGGAGAGATATGAGATGGTTGTGGAGGGCTTTTTTTTTTCTCCCAAACTCATTCAGATACACATCTTACCGAATAAGCGAATGATTTTTGGCTGAACTAATAAGAGGCAAAATATTCAGTTCAGAGATTCAATCCAAACACACATGCTTACTGAATAAGAGGAAATTGCTCATTCAGAGGCCATTCTGTGGTGTTCAAACATGACCTTATACCATATATTTTAAATGATTTCACTTAATCTTCATATTGCGTTTTATGCGCCTCGCGTTTTGTTTTTTTTCAGAATTTCATATGTTACAATTCTGAATTAAGAGATAAAGTTTATGTTTTTTTTTATTTTCCTTCATTTTGTTTTACTTAAATTGGTGTTGTTATAAAAAGATAATCGTTTTCATATTATTATTTTTGTCATTTTGAAACTGACCTCCGTGCAACGCACAGGTAAAGTCTAGTATTAGGTAAAAGACAAAACATTATAAACGGACCATCCTATCATGGCGTACACAATATCGTTTCGATTTTATTAATACCGTTTTGACTTCGAACCTGATTTTGACATATTTCTATTACGTTTAAGGTAAAATTCGAAACACAAAAACTGTAGTCCTTTGGGTTAGTTTTCTAATTCAACTTAAATCCGCTAGATTGGATGCCGTGAGACAAAGTTATGCAGGAATGAGTCACATTTTGAATTTTAGACACCTCAATACATCAAAGTTGTGGGCAGTATCCTTTGATTCATGTATATCTTTCTCGTCCGACATCCAATATAAGTATCAGTATCAGTATCAGTATCAGTATCAAAATTTGTGTTAGTATTTTTATTAGTATTATTATCAATAGAAGTATTAATATCACTATTAGTATCAGTATTAGTATCAATATAAGTATGAGTATAGGTATGAGTATCGTTATCACTATCAGTATCAGTATCAGTATCAGTATATGTATCAATATCAGTATCAGTTTCGTTATCAGTATCAATATCGGTATCAGTATCGGTATCAGTAACTATTAGTAATAATATTAGTAGTAGTATTAGTATTAGTATTAGTATTAGTATTAGTATTAGTATTAGTATTAGTATTAGTATTAGTATTAGTATTAGTATTAGTATTAGTATTAGTATTAGTATTAGTATTAGTATTAGTATTAGTATTAGTATTAGTATTAGTATTAGTATTAGTATTAGTGTTAGTATTAGTATTAGTGTTGGTATTAGTATTAGTATAAGTATTAGTATTAGTATTAGTATTAGTATTAGTATTAGTATTAGTATTAGTATTAGTATTAGTATTAGCATTAGTATTAGCATTAGTATTAGTATTAGTATTAGTATTAGCATTAGTATTAGTATTAGTATTAGTATTAGCATTAGTATCAGTATTAGTATTAGTATCAGTATTAGTATTAGTATCAGTATCAGTATTAGTATGAGTATTAGTATTAGTATTAATATTAGTATTAGTATTACTATTAGTATTAGTATTAGTATTAGTATTAATATTAGTATTAGTATTACTATTAGTATTAGTTTTAGTATTAGTGTTAGTGTTAGTATTAGTATTAGTATAAGTATTAGCATTAGTATTAGTATTAGCATTAGTATTAGTATCAGTATTAGTATTATTATCAGTATTAGTATTAGTATTAGTATTAATATTAGTATTAGTATTAGTATTAGTATTAATATTAGTATTAGTATTACTATTAGTATTAGTATTAGTATTAGTATTAATATTAGTATCAGTATTACTATTAGTATTAGTTTTAGTATTAGTGTTACTATTAATATTAATATTAATATTAAATTTAATATTAACATTAGTATTACTATTAGTACTAGTATTAATATCAGTATCAGTATATGTATCAATATCAGTATCAGTATCAGTATTTGTATCGGTATCGGTATTAGTTTTAATATCAGTATCAGTATCAAAATCAGTATTAGTATTATTATCAATATCAGTATTAGTGTCACTATTAGTATCAGTATTAGTATCAATATTAGTATGAGTATATGTATGAGTATCGTTATCAGTATCAGTATCGGTATCAGTTAGTATTAGTATTAGTATTAGTATTAGTATTAGTATTAGTATTAGTATTAGTATTAGTATTAGTATTAGTATTAGTATTAGTATTAGTATTAGTATTAGTATTAGTACTAGTATTAGTATAAGTGTTTGTATAAGTATAAGTATTAATGTTAGTAATAGTATTAGTATTATTATTAGTATTAGTATTAGTATTTGTAGTAGTATTAATATTAGTATTAGTATTAGTATTAGTATTAGTATTAGTATTAGTATTAGTATTAGTATTAGTATTAGTATTAGTATTAGTATTAGTATTAATATTAGTATTAGTGTTAGTATTAGTATTAATATTATTATTAGTGTTAGTATAAGTAATAGTATAAGTATTAGTATTAGTATTAGTATTAGTATTAGTATTAGTATTAGTATTAGTATTAGTATTAGTATTAGTATTAGTATTAGTATTAGTATTAGTATTAGTATTACCATTAGTATTTGTATGAGTATTAATATTAGTATTAATATTAGTATTAATATTAGTATTAGTATTAGTATTAGTATTAGTATTAGTATTATGATTAGTATTAGTATTAGTATTAGTATTAGCTAGTATTAGTATTAGTATTAGTATTAGTATTAGTATTAGTATTAGTATTAGTATTATTATTAGTATTAGTATTAGTATTATGATTAGTATTTAGTATTCGTATTGGTATTAGTATTATTAGTATTAGTATTATTATTTGTATTAGTATTAGTGTTATTATTAGTATTAGTATCGATATTAGTATCAACATTGGTATTAGTATTAATATCCGTATTGGTATCGGTATTGGTATCAGCATTAGTATCAATAATGGCGTATACATCTTATCTCTTTTGCAATATTTATAAGTTGTATTATTCTTTGAGTAATTTGCATCACTAAATTTAACGTCGTTAGTGATTAACTTACAGGTTATTTGAATATCTATTGTGTTACTTTTCTGCTATCGTGTTTGTTGTTAAGTTAGTTATTTTGCAGAAGATTGACATGGTGTAGTAGATTGCATTCCACGAAATAGAGTTATACCATATGTTTTAAATGATTTCACTTAATCTTCAGATCATATTTTGTGCGCTTCGCATTTTCTTTTTATATTTAGTTGAATTTCATATGGTACAACTCTTAATTAAGAGATAAATTGTATGTTTTTTTCCTTCCATTTTGTTTTACTTGAATTTGTATTGTTATAAAGAGATAGTCGTTTCCATATTATTATTTTTTCTCATTTCCAAATTGACTTCCGTGCAACGCACAGGTGAAGTACTAGTATTATCTAAAAAGAAAAGAAAATATATTTAATTTATTAGATTTGTGCTAATTTTAGTTAAATTGTACAAAACCCTTTTCTTATTTTAATATTACATATACCCCTGGTATATAATTCCGAAAATATTACAATTACCCCTTAGGGGTATATTAGTCTCACAAACACAAATGCCTATGGGACACGTGTACAAGGGTATATCTGGAATTTGAAAATGAATATTCCCTGGAATTTTGAATATACCGTTAGTTAGAGCGCCATAAGGGTGTAACTGTTAGACATAGCAATAGCATAGAGAGTATTTGCAATTGCCGAAACAACAGAAGTATGAGTTATTTGCTCATACCTCAAGAGGGTCTATGTAATTTATCCTTCACTTTATACCATAAATTAACTTCACACTATCCATAATAGTAAAATGTCAAAATAAAAGTTGTTACCCATAATATTAATGCATGCCAAACACCAGAACCAAATATTTTTTTTTTTTTTTTTTTTTTTGGAGTAATTCAAGTTATTACAAGGGGAAGTAGGGGAGAGGGGACTCGAACCGTAGAACCAAATAATTCAAGCAAACAAAGAACAACATATTGCTCATTGAGGAGAACATATATAAATAAGTATCCCACATAGGAAAAAGTCCCAACTATAAACTTTGGAACAAAGGTATAAATAGAAGCGCAAAGCGTTTGTAAAATTCAGCAGCTGCGCGGTGACCACGTAGTGATAAAGTGTGCTCGCCGCTTTTCAATTAGCATACGCCACTTTTTTCAGGGTCTTTTCCTCATTAGGAATTAGCCCTATTGATTTTAGTTTAAATATCTTTTATCAAAAACATCAAAACTCTCCATATGTTGGAGAAAATGCAGCAAATATAGTAACATTTTTCATAACTAACATTGCTGACACGTTAGTTTTATATTAATAGCCTCTCGTTTTATTAAAAATTAATTGTTTGCTTCATTCAGAAAAGCATAGCCTCATGTTAGTGAAGTTTAAATCTTTTCCTACTAGTTGCTCAAAAATTGGTATACGAGATCGCATTAGAATCAAATTCGATTTATTTGAGTTTCAAATATGGGTCTAGTTGGTTATGGATTATCTTAAATTTGTGTTTTCCTTTCTTTAGGATTAATTTATACAAATTTGTACAACCCTCATTAGGAGAGTTGGTACCTAGCCTACCAATAGGGTAAAGGTCTAGGGTTCGAGTCCTCCCCCTCCTATATTTTCCCTTGTAATGATTTGAATTTACTCAAAAAAAATTTTATACAAATTTGTGGGGTAAACAACGTAAAACCCCTTGTGTTCTGATAAACATGAACAAAATTCTCCTGTATTCTTTTTATTGCCTAAACCCCCCTTCTTTTTATTGCCGAAACCCCCCCGTGTTTCATTTTTTCTTGCATGAAATCGCCATTACCGTTAATAGTTAACACCGTTAAGTATATAGGGGATTTTATACAAGATTTTTGCAACACAAGGGGATTTTATGCAAAATTAATTTATTCTTTTAAAATTCAAATTATTTTCTTAATTCGTGTTCTGATAAACATGAACCAAATTTTCGTGTATTCTTTTTATTGCCTAACCAACCCCCCCCCCCCCCCCCCCCCCCCCCCCGTTTTCATTTTTTCTTGCATGAAATCGCCACTACCGTTAATAGTTAACACGGTTAAGTATATAGGGGATCTTATACAAGTTTTTTTGCAACACAAGGGGATTTTATGCAAAATTAATTTATTCATTTAAAATTCAAATTATTTTTTTAATTAAGGAATACATCTATTAATTTAAAATATGAAAACAATAAAAATAATGATATTTGAGATGGAAGTTGGAACGAATTATTAAATTATTTATGTTATTTTCACATGTAGTTAATCCAGAATAAATTATAAAAATATATAATATTATAGTAAAATAACTATGTATTTTAAAAAATCAATTTTTTAAATACACTAAAAATTATATCATGTAAAAATGTTTTTTTTTAAACAATTCACCACACCTATTAAATTTCTATTATTCATATTGTAACTGAACAAATGTGTTCGACTTAATTTAAGAATATAATATGAAATCTAAACGAATAAATCAATTTTGCATACAATCCCTTTGTATTGTAGAAAATATGCACTAAATCCCCATCTGTTAAGAAAAAAATGAATAAAATCTCCTCTACTAGTTAATGGCGTTAACTTTTAACGGAAAAGGGGATTTCGTGTAAAGTAAAATTAAACACAAGGTTGTTTTACGCAAGAAAAAAAAAACATAAGGGGATTTGGCGCAAGTTTTCCTTAACACAGGGAGGTTTTATGTTGTTTACCCTAAAATTGTGTGTACATAATTACATTTGCTTGCAAAAATATGGCGACAAGGTTTTTACCTTTATAGAGTTTTGTGATTGTGCTTCTGACCGTGGGATTTCTTAAGCTTCGAGGAGTAATTCAATTTCAAGGATGAAAAATACTAAATAAAGTAATATAAATATTAGTAATTACTAGGGTTGTCCCACATCGATGAATAAACTATAGATGGTGAGTAGAGAGTTTTATAAGTTAAAGAATTTTGAGTAAGAAACTCACTTACCTGGACGGGGTTAATAGGTGATCAATAAGATCTATGGCCTATGCTGGTGACCTCCATTGCACTTTGGAGGGGTGCTAGTGTAAGGTCGGCCCAAGAGGTCGAGCCTGCGTCATAATTTGTGATAGAGGGGGCATGCGTTCGCGCGGCCCCTACCCAATTGTAGTTTAAGATTTATTTAATTCAAATATTTGTATTTGGAAATACTGATTAAAAGTTTGAACTAAAAAAATGGAGTTTGTTGTGGTCATCTTGCATTAGCCATAATTCACTGCTGTATTAGGGGCAATTTGCTATATATCCCTAGATAATAGATATTATAAGAATAAATCCATGCCATAATTTTATTTTTCTATTTGATATTTTGTGCAAAAATACCCCTAATAATTTAAGAAAATAATTATTTCCTGAACTTTTGGCCACGTTGTTAAATCGTAATCTCTTCATTCTCTCCCCCAAATCAGTGAATCAAATATCCATAAACAACAACTTCGATTTCTCCAGAAAAACTGCTTCTAAATCGCAAACCCTTAATGTGTAGAGTTTGCAGTTGGTCTTCCCATAGCAATTAAGAATTTGTAGTTCGTCTTCCCGTAATTTACAGTTCGTCTTCTGACAACAATTTAGCTTCAACTCATATGTTTTTTGTTTAGTTTTCGTTTGCACTTTTGTTTATGGTTGTTGGGGCTGCATGTCGGATTTATTGTGATTAAACATGTTGTTGCTCTTAATTTGGTCTACAAATTACTGTATACATTTAGTACTTCCCTAATTTGATATATATATTTGTAATTGCATATTGCACTTTGCAATTAAAGTTGTTATTAAACTTTTGCAGTTCATGATATTAGTTGTTTGCATTTCATGTTTACATTCGTGTGTGACCTGTTGTTGTCCTCTGCAATTCATATTTGCTAGTAATTTCAGTACACATTATATATTGTTTTATATTGGCAATGCTTGTTGTATCTTGATGTTCTTGTGTTATGCATTATGTTGCTAGTAATTTAGTGTGCATTGTATTGAAGTTCTCATATACTCGACTTTAGTTTTCCCTTATCGCATTGTTGCAAGAAGTCCTTTGTTTACATTTTCAATTTGCATTTTGCAATTTTTTGTTTAAGGTTGCATATGTTGTTTACTGTTTGCATTTTGTAATTCTTATTTTTTGTCTGTTGTTTGCAATCGCAGTTTGTTTTCCCTATTTTCCTATTATTCTTCACATATTTGCAAAAAGTTATATATTGACATTTTGCAGTTCTTGTGTTGAACTTGCATATGTTGTTTGTTGTATGCAATCACATTTTTTTTATTTCTGTTATTTTCCTATTATGTCGATCTGTTAATAGTAAATTGGGGTTGAAGTTTGAATTTATTTATTTGCAGGTTCAACATGGTACACTAGAATGTATGTTTACTTTAACCCTTGCACATACATGTTGATAAGCTAGTACGACGAGAGAAGTTCATCAAGAGTGCGAGTGACAAAAATGATTGTTTATAATTCACGTTCATTTTAGCATTTCAAGTCATTTTACTATTTGTTGAGCAAATTCCATTTCTTGTAAAAGTATTACTTATCGATAAAGTTAAACCGTTACAATTTTTAATTGCAGTTTTCATATTGTTATTGCATATTCTATAATGTTGTTATTGTTTAATTTTTCAGTTACAAATTACAATTCGCAGTTTCTATTTCATTATGCAAATTTAATTTGTCTATCAAATTATTTTTGTTGTTTATTGAAGCAAAATTATTTAGAAAATTTAAATATATATTATAAATTATATGTCCACTAAAAAGAATAGTGAGAGACAAAGCTACGTGGACATTAGAGAGAAAAAGAGACCAAATTTCTCGCCCCCAGGACCTCTATCCCTTGGTTTGGCAAGTAATTGATGGAGGGATGTAAATTTATTGTGACTCAACGGCCCGTTAGAGTAGCGGACACGGACGTGGGAGAAAGAGAGGGGGGAGAGAGATTAATTTACATAAATAATTATTACTATATAAAATAGGGGTTTTTGTGCATAAGTCCCTAACCAAACATTTTTATTATTCTAGGTTTAGGGGGTATATCTCTTTCACCAATAAGCCCATCCATTAATATTTATTATGAATAAAGGAAAATTTCATGTATATGACAAAATTACCCACAACCCTTTACACCCAAAATATTTTTTTGCTGCCGGATTCCGGCGTTGACTTTTCGATATTTTTATTTTTATATTTTTATCTGGTCCGTTTTTTCTGCCGCCGTTGACCGCCGGTCTCTGTCGTTGAACTTTTTTTTTTTTTTTTTTTTTCTGGTCTGTTTTTTCTGCCGTCGACTTTTTAAGTGTTTTTTAAGTTTTTTCTTCTTTTATTTTTTTTTTACGTCCGCCGCTAAACATTGACTGTAATTGTGCTGTCATTAACGGTAATTATACTGTCACTGACAGTAAATTAACGTAATTATATTGTCAATGACAGTACATTAACGTAATTGTATTGTCGTTGACAATATGTTTATGTAATTGTACTGTCGTTCACAGTAAATTAACGTGATATTTTTTTTTTTGTTATTTTTTTTTTAATTTTGTTTGATTTGTTGACAAGTCAACGTAATTATATTACTGTCGATGACAGTAAAATAACTGTAAACACAATAATATTACTGTCAACCACATCAATATTATTATTTTGTTTGGGTTTTTTTGTTTTGTTTGAGTTATTCACGGAGTAACGTAACAATATTACTATCTATTATTTTAATATTATTGTGGTTGACGGTAATATTACTGTTGTGATAGTAATATTATTGTCACTCACAGTAATATTAATGAATTTTGTGATATTAATATTACTATATTACACAATAATAATGAATTTTGTTGTATTAATATTACTGTGCTAGAGATTAATATAGCAATATTACTGTGTTAAATTGTAATATAGTTAATTTTACTGTGTTTAACAGTAATATAGTTAATATTACTGTCAATCACAGCAATATTGTTGTTTAAACGGGAAAAAAAAAAGATGTTACACAAAGAAAGAAAAAAAACTAAAAAAGTTAACGCCGGAAACTGTTGGCGGAAAAATCAGGAAAAAAAAGTCAATGCCGGAAACAAGTGGCGGAAAAATAAGGAAAAAAAATAAAATAAAATAAATAAAAAGTCAACGGCGGTGATGGACGAAATTGTCCATAAAAATGTGTTTTGGGTCAAAATTGAATAATTTGTGAAATTTGGGGTCAAATTGAGGTTAGATTAAATTAAAGGTATAAATTAGAGCATATTTAAATATGAGGGGCTATTTTAGTCTTTTACAAAAATCTAGACCATTGTGTGGATTTTTTTGTAAAAGAGTTTATTGTGTGGATCTCTTTATGAATAAGTACTCATTGATGGACCTATTTATAAAGAGCCCTATAAAATATGCATTAATTGAGAGATGGTATTTTTTTTATTTTTTTGAGTAAATTCAAGTCCATTACAATGGGATGTAAGGGAGGGGAGGACTCGAACTATTATAGACCGTTACCCATTGGCGGAACTATTGAGGGGCTTGGGGGGGCTGTTGACCCCCCAAGATAAAAAAAAAAAATTTTTTTTTTAGGTATTTTGGTATTATAAGTTTTGAATATTACTTTTAGCCCCCTAAAATTTTTGTAAATATGTGTTTTAATTTTTAATGATATATATATATATATATATATATATATATATATATATATATATATATATATATATATATCATATTTAATCTAAAAAATTAAAATAAAATGGTTAAAACTTCTATTATTTTAAATAAAATTTATGAATATTTACTTATTTTTGATTTTTTTTATCAATGACTCTACAAAATAATATGAGACGATGCAATGAATCCCCAAATATTAAGTACGTTACACTATTAGAATAATTTAGATTAATTTAGATTTTTTGCCATGCTTAAAATAAAATTATAATATATATATATATATATATATATATATATATATATATATATATGTATATATATATATATATATATGTATATATATATATATATATATATATATATATATATATATATATATATATATATATATATATATATATATATATATATGGCATTTTAATTAAAAAAAATTCAATATAAATTTATTTTTGCAATGTCTTGTGAACCTAATTTTTTTTTTTTTTCGCGATATTTTGGTTAGCCCCCCTACATTTTAATTCAGGTTCCGCCCCTGCCGTTACCCTATTGGTAAAGGCTAGGTACCAACTTGGATATTGAGAGAGGGTATTGATATCTATAAATTAATAATTTTATTTACTATTATTTTTAATTAAAGGATTTATATCTATATTCATCTAACAACTTGGATATTTATCAATATAAGTCTAGAATAAGAAGTGTCTAGCCAATTTCCCAAATATTGCATGTAATTTCGTAAATTTAATGCAAAATTGTTGTAAAAATTTGAAGGTGTAATAATGTATTGTAATGTTGGTACCTTATTGACCAGTCAACACAGAACCCAAAAAATAAAATAAAAAGCGAAAGCTAGCTTAGAATTGAATAAGAAGAGAAGGATTAAACTAATTCGATTGAAACGAGGGAAATAAATTTGAATCCATGATCAAAACTTAGGAAGAAATCGACAAATTAATGAGCAAAATTTAGAAAAATGCTCATAAAAATAAATCCGAAGAAAAATTATAGTAAAAAAATTACGAATAATTATGAGAATCAGGATGACAAAGTTTCGGCCCCGGCTCCGTAAACCCTTGGTTACCTTTCGAGGAAAATCCGACAGTCACGTTCTTGCAGATAGCTTGTAATATTGTATTATCCCTCAATCCAACTCTAAACATCACATCAAATTCCAACGTCGAACCTAATTGGAACGATAATCCATGATCAGGCAATAACGTGTTTACAGTTGCGTAAAGAGAATCCACGTTTCTTGCATCCCGATTAGACGATCTGACGACTGTCGTCGACCAATCGTGCGACATGCAACGTAATAAAACATCCAAATCAGTGTACCTGAATCCTTCAGAAGCGGCATCCACAGCCAACCCTATGTTCCAATGTGCCGTCGTCGAATTATTATAAGTTGAAGAATTTTCGACAAAAACCGAAACATGTTCCACTTTGAAACTCGGATTCGTATTACCAAAAAAGATAAGCCAAAGCAAGCCGGACCAGAACAAGACGAGCAATAAACACACAGGGAGACAAACCCACGAGCACGTGCCCTGTTGTTGATCAATAGATGATTCGGAAGCGGCGGAGGTGCGAGGAAGCGGTGGTGACCTGCCGCCACCGTACGAGGCAGGCAGAGCAGAGGCGGAGATAGGCAGAGGCGGAGCGGAGGGGGAGGGGGTTGTTGCCATGGGTATTCCGATGCATACTTCTTGAAGTCTTTCTGGATTCATAGTTATTGAAGTTTCGAAGCGTTATGTTTTGCAGCGTAATCGGTTCAACAAATTAAATAAGGAAAAAAAAAAGATAGTTAGAATTATATTGGGTCTCAAACTCTGCATATTCCGGAATACACTGGGGTCTTATTCACCTTGAATTTTATACCTTCGGTGAGACAATTTAATTTCACAACACCAAATTGTTGTTCACACTACACTATTTATTTGGCTTAATCCTACTTTGCACCTTGAAATATAGTTTTTTGGCACTTTTGCATTCTTAGAAAAAACAAATAGCACTTTAAACACTCGAAACACAATAAATCATGCATAATGCACCATGAATTAAATTTTAGCTAATGAAGATAATTTAATATTTTTAGTGGTCTTTTTGTAGGACGCCAAATGTCAATTTTTTTATGTTCATCAATCCTTTTGAAGGTACAAAGTGGAAAAAAACAAAGATACATCTCATCAATATATTTAAATTTCCTTTTTCAGAGAAAAATATTTTACGAAAAATAAAAGAACAAAAAATCATTCAACTATTTTGTTATTGAATTATTTGAAAACTATATTTTATTGCAAAGATTTCTACCAAATATTTAATTAATTACGATAAAAGATTCCTCAATCAAATAATTTTGTGAGAATTTGTTTTTCAGCAATTCATTGTGAATATTTTTTTTTTTTTTACTTTTTTGCATTTTATATGCACGAATTTATGTCGGAGGTAGATGAATATAATAATTTAATTTGTTATTTTGCACCCTGGAAAAAAACAATACAAATTGAAATTATCCTTATTAAGTTTTACATATTCTAAATATTCAATCCATGGTGCATTGCACTGGCGGAACTTCTATGGGTCGGGGGGGTTGTTGTCCCCCATATTTTTTTCTTTTTTTACTACTATTATGTATACTAGTATTTTGCCTCGTGCGTTGCACGGGCGGGTATTGAAAAAAATATAAGATAAGCACAATTAGAAATTAGTACACGTATATGAAATGTACAATAGTAAAACAATGGAACGCCGAAAATGTAAAAATTTCACTAATTGCAATCATAATATATATGTCTATTTTATCAATAAAATTTAATAACATAAGTGTGCTATAAAAAAAGGGGATAATTAGTGAAACCCCCCCACATCATTTACATATATTAGGGTGGATATAACCCCTTTTTCAATATTAGTCAAACCCCCCTTAATTATTAAACTTGATTATTCTTTTTAAAATTGCTATGAATAATATCTAATTTGCCCTTAATGCTATATTATTTCACATCAGCCCTAATTTTATTACGCCATTCAACCGCCTCCATCTTCTTTTCTCTGATTTCTGTCATTCTCTCCATAACCCATTCCGTCTCTTTTATCTCTCCTGTATAAATCCATGGTGCAGGCAAGAACTGTTGGCGCCAGATTTCCGACTATTGAAGATCGAGGAAATCCGCCAAATTTTGGAATTAAAAGATTGGCAAAGATTTGTTTTCCATGTTTATTTTGGAATTTATTAGAGTCCTATTTTATAATACTTCTATTAGGACTTAGATTTATTTCCATGTATTTTATTCTAGTTAGGTATCTTTTGTACTTATCTAGAATAGAAGTAGAAATCAACTAGGATTCTATTACCTAGTTAAATAGATTTCTTAGGGCTCAAGTTAGGTCTTAGGGCTTATTTTCGTGGCTATATAAGCCTCCAAGACATACAAGAACCGTGGGCATTATTTGGAAGAAAAATCACTTTATAGCGTCGAAGGTTTGCTAAGGCGTTCTGCGGAGCAGGACTGTGCCATCGTTGCACTGTGCCATCGCTGTGTGTGCCAATATATACAGATATGCTGTATAGATCTCAAGGGAGATCAGCCGCGTTTCTGAAGGGAGTTCGAGGCACGCGGTGTGGAGCTGCTGTTGGAAGAGACACGGAGTTCAAGTTGTGTACAAGAACGGCATATTACATAAAGAGGGAGTCTTTAGTGTTTTTAATAAGTCCTATTAATGTACACTGTAAATCTGAACTAGTGAAATCGTGTTTGCAGGTCCACGTGGATGTAGGGCACATTTGTGTCTGAACCACATTAAATTCTTGTGTTTGTTTACTCGCTTTAAGTAGTTTATAAGTGTGTTAACACAAGAATTGTAGTTATAACTGCATACTCTTCCCACAACAACTGTTACAACTTCGGTTAATAGATTTTCATAGGCATTTAAAATCAACAATTGGCATCAAGAGCCGGTCACTAGATATACTTAGTGTCTGATTTTGGGAATTTGATTTATTTGCTTTACTTGTTGTAGGATGAGTATTCACAAGGAAGGCAGTTCAACTACACGTCCCCCATTGCTAGATGGAACGAACTATGCGTATTGGAAAACCAAGATGAAGATGTTCATCAAATCAATGGATGAAGATTCATGGCGTACAGTTCTAACAGGGTGGACGAGACCAGTGGCCAAAACCAGAGAAGGTGTTGAGTATGAAAAACACGAAGAAAACTGGAGCAAGAAAGAACAGACAGTGGCAAATACCAACTCAAAGGCTTTAAATGCTATATTTAATGCGGTTGACACCAACCAATTTAAATTGATATCTGGTTGTGAATGTGCCAAAAGGGCATGGGATATTCTTCAGACTGCGTATGAATGAACAGCCTCAGTAAGACTGTCAAAACTCCAGATGCTTGCCACTCGCTTCGAAGATCTTAGAATGAACGAAGATGAGACCGTAGCGGACTTCAATTCGAAATTGTGCGACATTGTTAATGAAGCTCATGGCCTTGGAGAAACATATCCTGAAGTGAAACTTGTACGCAAAGTTCTAAGATCTCTTCCAGATCGATTTGCATACAAGATAACTGCAATTGAAGAGGCTAATAATGTTGATGAACTCCATCTTGACGAGCTCATAGGAAACTTGCAGACATTTGAGAACAAACTGAGTATGAGTAGAATGGACAAAGAAAGAAATTTAGCTCTACAGTCAACCAATGTTCCAACTTCTGTTGTTCCGACTACTGTTGTTTCCACCCCTGTTGTCCCAACAGTGTCTGCTGTTGAAGTAGAACTTATCAAATTGATGGCACGTATTGCTGAAAATTTTGATAAGATTGTCAAAGTAAATGAGAATCCCTCAAAGGCTGACACACACCTCAAGAAAAGAAGAATTGAGTGCAAAGAATGTCAAGGATTTGGTCATACTCATTACGAGTGTACCAATAGACTAAAGAAGCGGGGAAAATCTGTTACTACTGCCAAGAGTGATGACATGAATGACTCCAATGAGGAGGAAGACAAAAAGGATGGAAACCTTTTCTGTGGGACTAGCACAATTGTTCAACCAATAGCTAAAGCTACAGTGCCTGTGCAGACATCCGTCAGGTATGAACATTCCCTGTCTGATCACCTTGTTAGTCTAAACTCTTCTTTTAATACAGGTGAAACCAGCTCACACGATGAAGAGGAGATTACTGCAGAAATGATTCAGCAACAACAAGATGAATTTCTCAAAACATGTCTTGTTGTAGATGAATGAATAAGGCCTTGAAGACACAAGTTGCCGAGCTCGAGAAAGATAAAGAGGTACTTTTGTTCAAATTGAATACTGCTACAAAAGATGTTGAGAAACTAAAACAACAGTTAAATTTAAAAAATTCTCAACCTCCCGCGAGTAAGAAAAACCATGTGTGTAAGTTTGACAAAAAGGTTGATCCTAAAAACACTTTTGTGGAGAAAACTGATTGTCCTAACAACTCGCATGTCTTAACAAACCAAAAGTTTTCTCGTAAAACTAATGGAAAAAAGTTTGTTCCAACTTGTCACTTCTGCCATAAATTGGGTCACATCAGACCAAAATGTTTTTTAAGATGGAAGTTGATAAATAAGAGTTTGTCACAACATTTACCTAATTCCGCTGCGTTGCAACATGCTCCTAAGATGGGACACTCTGATATAAAACAAAAATGGGTGAAAAAAGATGACATTAATTGCTTTTCCGCTGCAACTACTCTTAATACTTGTGCTAGTAACTTGTGGTACTGTTCTAAGTATATAACAGGTAATCCGAAGCACTTGAAGGACTATCAGAAATGTGCAAGTGGACATGCAACTCTTGGTGATGGAACTAAGAAACAGGTAAGAGGTAAAAGAACTGTTAATCTTGGTAGAGATCTAGTTGAACAAAAGGTTGTGTCAATAGACCGTGTGTCAACAAATAATCGGTTTGCTGATTCTTTTACAAAACCTTTAGATTCCCCTCGATTTGATTCCTTGCGTAAATCGCTTGGAACTTGCTGTGTTCATAAATGAACAATGAAATGATAGTGTAACCATCCTTCTGTTATGTCCCGGTTACACTTGAAAGTTTGATAGGACATACTAAGTTACCACACATATCTTGTAGTAACATGTTTCAGTCTTTGTTGATCCTTGTTTTACTTTGAAAGGTTTGATTGTTTATTCTTGTTATCTGAATTTGGGTCGATAGAAGAGAGCTGCCACCCTCTATCGGGAGTGATCAATGCATATGACCTCATTCATCTCAAAGATCATACTTCTATAGGAAGAATTATGCCATTTGCATATGCATTCCCGAATTCTAATTAAAAGCTATGTCAATTCTTAAGAAGGTTGCCCTCCTAATATTTGGTTGAACTACATATCAAGAATCACCAAAAAAAAAAAAAAAAAAAAAAAGGAGGAGGAAGAGATGTATCTGCCAAATCTACGGATTGATATGATATTAAAAAAAAAAAAAGGGGGGGGGGGGGGGGGGGGCAGAATAAAACAAGGGTGTGATTTCTTGGGATGTTGTTTAGGTATTTATTAGGGAAATTCTTCTTGAAGTTCACGATCGAATTGTTGTGCTAATCGCATATGCATTCATAAATCCATTAAAATACCTAATTTATGATTTCTTGAGTATGGTCATGAGGCTATAGGTATATCGTGCATCCAAGAGCTTGTTGATAGCATTTTATCTAGTTTCTTTCAATGTCTTTTAATTAATCCTTGAAAAGAATCTTGCTATTTGGCTAACTTGGTCTACTAGATTTCCTTCATTTTTCAAACTTGGTTCATGCTTGGGCTGATGCTCTTTAGTTTTTCGAAAAATTTTAAATTCGATTTATGAGGATTTTCAAATTAAGGGGATCTACATATTTTGTATTTTTTTGCGGCTTACCTTATTTGCTGACTGCATGTCTTAACAGACCTTTGTTCTAACTAGGACTCTAAGTCTATCTTTGGCACAGACTGATCAGAAAGGGGGAGTAGTAGTAACCTCTGCCGTAACAACTTGCGTTGTGACACAAATAGTAACTTGCGTTGTGATTTTCTGCGCTTTGAATATTTTTATTTGATATGTCATGCGTTTAAGTTTATATTCTGACATTGCAGGAACATTTAGTTGGTTACGACATTTTTATGTCGAAACATTTAGTGTCCTAACAGTCTGTGTTACAGGGGGAGTATATCTCTTCTGCAGGGGGAGTAGTTCTATTTTGCAAGGAGAGTTCTTGTTAAACATGGATTCTGACCAATCTATGCCAAAGGGGGAGATTGTTGGCGCCCGATTTCCGACTATTGAAGATCGAGGAAATCCGCCAAGTTTTGTTTTCCATGTTTATTTTGGAATTTATTAGAGTCCTATTTTATAATACTTCTATTAGGACTTAGATTTATTTCCATGTATTTTATTCTAGTTAGGTATCTTTTGTACTTATCTAGAATAGAAGTAGAAATCAACTAGGATTCTATTACCTAGTTAAATAGATTTCTTAGGGCTCAAGTTAGGTCTTAGGGCTTATTTTCGTGGCTATATAAGCCTCCAAGACATACAAGAACCGTGGGCATTATTTGGAAGAAAAATCACTTTATAGCGTCGAAGGTTTGCTAAGGCGTTCTGCGGAGCAGGACTGTGCCATCGTTGCACTGTGCCATCGCTGTGTGTGCCAATATATACAGATCTGTTGTATAGATCTCAAGGGAGATCAGCCGCGTTTCTGAAGGGAGTTCAGGCCTGAAGGGAGTTCGAGGCACGCGGTGTGGAGCTGCTGTTGGAAGAGACACGGAGTTCAAGTTGTGTACAAGAACGGCATATTACATAAAAAGGGAGTCTTTAGTGTTTTTAATAAGTCCTATTAATGTACACTGTAAATTTGAACTAGTGAAATCGTGTTTGCAGGTCCACGTGGATGTAGGGCACATTTGTGTCTGAACCACATTAAATTCTTGTGTTTGTTTACTCGCTTTAAGTAGTTTATAACTGTGTTAACACAAGAATTGTAGTTATAACTGCATACTCTTCCCACAACAACTGTTACAACTTCGGTTAATAGATTATCATAGGCATTTAAAATCAACAAGAACCACTCCACCGTAGTCTCCACCATCCACCATTGAAAAGCATAGCATGAGCCGATGACTTTAGGAACAGTCTCAAGGACGCGCTCGTATCGCTCTCCACTCCCTCAACATTGATTTTCAAGCCGCCAGATCTGAAGTTCTCGTCCCGCCGCCGCCGCCATCGCCCCGATCTCAATTTAGTTGTAGAAGACGATATCAAAAACTCAAAAATCCCTCCCTAACTCCATCCCTCAACTCCACCGCCGGATATAGAGACTTTGCCGCCCCCGCCTCTGCCTGTCGTCGCCATCGTTCTGATTTTTTTGATTTTTTTTTGATGCTTTTGATGTTAGGTATTTTTACAGCAAAATAGTTGTTTTGTTATTTGGCTATTTTTTATAGCTGATTTCGATATCTTGCTATTTCTTTTAGTTGTTTTTGATAGTTTTAGTTGTTTTCGACTTTTTTGGTTGATTTTCAAGTTTTTGGTAGTTGATTTTGATTTTTTATTTTTTTATCCAATTATATGACCTGCTGGAAAAATAGAAATAAAAAAATATGAATTAAAAAAAATAGTTTATGTAATTTTAATTGTTTTCGACATTTTTTGTTGATTTTGATTTTTTATAGTTATTTCAATAATATGTAGTAATTTGTCAATTTGGTAAATTAGTTTGGGAATTTTTTTTGTTTTGAATTCAAAATAAATGATATGAAAAAAAAATCGAATATTTTAGTTTATTTTCAGAAAAAATTTAGTCGATTTCGAAAATATTATATCCGATTTTGTTATTGCGTGATATAGATAGTTTCTCCTGACTTAAAATAGTCGTTTTTGTGCATGACATAGCTAGGTGGTTTGACTGAATTAAATATTTTGTTGTACTTGTTTTTGTTAGACTTTTTACAGGTGTTTTTGTTGGTTCATTTTCGTATCTGAAATTAGGGTGTTTTATATAACAGTGTTATTATCATGTGACATAAATAGTTGTTTTTGATAGAATTGATGCGACATAAATAGTTGTTTCTTGAAACCGTCTATTTTTATACAGACTTGTTGATATCAATTTAGAACCAACTATTTTTTCTCCCGATTCACAATAAAATTTACAAGAAATAGCATCACCTCAATTGGTAAGCCACAAAACTACAATAACAAGGATAATCAACTACCATTACATCCACACAATTTATTGCAATCATTTTTTTTTTCTTCTATTCATTTAAACGAGATTTTATAAACAACTACAGAATGTATCCTTCTCATTGATTCCAAAACTAAATACAATTGTGGGAATGTGTAAATTTAGGGTATTTGAGGCAGATTTGGTTGACGTCGATACTCTTGAAGAATGTATGTCTTAGACATATTTTTTTCCTCCGTTTCTCTTTTCTTTGACAAGTTTCCTGTTATTCCATCAATGCAGATTAACATTATGTAAACAATAACATTATGCGGGAAAATTACAGTTTATGTCCCTAAACTATACCACTAAAACGATTTATGTCCTCAAACATTTCAATCCACGAAATATGTCCTCAAACATGCCACTTTTGATCACTTTATGTTCTGCCGTTAACGTCGGCAGCTAACTTCGACGGAAATAGCACGTGTGGCTCACGTGACGTCTATGTGGCCGTTAAATGTCGAGCTGTACAACACCCAGTGCCTACTTGGTCGACGAAACATGATGTGGAGCGACACGTCATTCTCCTCCCCTATTTCTGTTGTAAAATCCCTAATTCTCCATATCCCCAATGAACCCGTAAATCCAATCCCTAAAACCCCATTTCGAATCCTTCAATTGAGGTGAAATTCGAAAATAGCAGAATCGTCTGTGAATCCATGGCCATTTTTCGTGGTGTTTTAGCAGCAAAATAGGCCAATAAACAAATGTCGAATGTTTCCTCGATTTCACTTTCATTTTCGGGCTGAAATATCATGTCTTCTTCCACTTCGTTGGGGATGTCAGGGAGCTGGAATCCGCTCTTGGGCACTCTATTGTTGGCGGAAAAATAATTATATGCAGCTTTGACAGGTGCTGCATGTTTTTTTTTTTTTCCGGAATTGGTTCTGACATTTTGTCGAACACCTTCTGGGCAGGTTCTGAAACTGCTGAGTTGGGTAGAATTTGTGCCATCTTCACCATCCTTGTGCTCGCTTCATCGAGACCACAAGGGGCACAAACATCAGCAGGCGAAGAATCACACGACCCCAACGTTCTAGAGACGGAGTTGGGAGAAGAATTAAAGCTTCCTCTAAAATCTTTTGGGAGAGTGAGTTAAAGGAAATTAGTATATTCTTGTGCCACGTCAACATTTAATATTCAATATATTTTTCCGCGTCACATTTAACCGCCACATAGACGTCACATGAGCCACACGTGCTATTTCCGTCGAAGTTAGCTGCCGACGTTAACGGCAGAACATAAAGTGATCAAAAGTGGCAAGTTTGAGGACATATTTCGTGGATTGAAATGTTCGAGGACATAAATCGTTTTAGTGGTAAAGTTTAGGGACATAAACTGTAATTTTCCCACATTATGCAAAATAGACTATTTTTCAACATTAGTCACTTTATTTAATCAACTATTTAAAGAACAAAACACACTACTTTTCCAAAATTTGCTTCACTTTAGCTAAATAGACTATTTTATAATACAAATTAGACTATTTTTAAACATCAACTATTTTCTTAAATCAACTACTTTTATTACAAAAACGGACTATTTTTCTGATTCGTGTAAAAAACAATAGTTCTGTTCGAATGTAGTTATCAAAATCGATAGAATAAATAAAATAAATCTCTCAACAATTCGAATATCATTGTTTTTTTCTCATCCTCATTTCCCCAGTACACCACGACAAATAATGAAAAAAAAAATCAAGGATTAGGGTTTTCTGTACCAAGAGATTGCAGAAATTTATGAACTTGTCAAATTTAGTGTGGCCGACATCTTCTTCATATATTGATGATGTAGGAAATAGCAGAAAGATGGGTGTGCTTGTTGTCGTTTTTCGTCGATGGGTATGAAACGACCACATCCATGGGAAATTTGTAGTTGTTCTAAAATCGTTCGCGTCTCAAAGAAGGCTGTTATCGCCGATTGATAGCTTCGTCGTGTTTCTCGCCCTAGAATTCTCGCCGGCATAGTAGTATTGGGGTTTTAAGAAATTGGTTTTGGTAGGCAATGGTTGAAAGAAAAGTGGGTTCGAGATTTGGGGGATTGAGAACGTGATTTTAGCGATGCGGGATTTTGAGTCTTTTATTTATTAGTTTAATTCGTATTATTAGAGGGCTATTACTGGTATATGGAAATTTGTGGATCTACTACTAATATTGAAAAGGTAGGTAGATCTACCCTTATTAAAAAAATACTAGAGGGGGTTATGGCTAATAGTCCCTAAAAAAAGAGAGAAAAGTTAGTGGTGGAAAGGGGGAAAATAATTAAAAAGAAAAAACAAAGGTGAAAAAAAAAATTCTAAGTTGATCATGTATAGCGGGAAGGGAAGGAAAAAAGTAAAACAAAATAATTGAAAAAAACGTGTCCTATAAAAAAATGAGAGAAAATTTATTGTTGGAAGATAAAAAAGTAAAGAAGAAAAATGAAGAAGAAAATATTTAAAAATAAAAAAATGTGAAAAAAATTGACCGTGTTTAATGGCAAAGGGTAAACAAGGAAGAAGAAAAAAAGAAAAAGAAAACATTAAAAAAAAACTAAAATGTGTTCTATAAAAAAAGGAAGAAAAAATAAATATTTTTGAATGTGTTATAGAAAATGAGAAAATAAATAAAACAAATATTTCACAAATATATTTATCAAAATAATATTTTTAGGGTTTCTGAGCGAATCTTTCTTTTATATATAAAGATACTAATACTGTTAGATATTGGATGGGTGGATATATACACAAATAATTAGTAATTGGCTGGTATATTAACGTTTATCTACTATTATATATTGATTTTTTATTTACAAATATTTATATATGGCTCACATTAAAAAATAAATTATTATTTCCACCTTTTAAATTTAACTTTCTATTATAATTTATCCTATAAAATATTTTTCACAATCTCAATCCCTAATCTCTATTCAAACTTATGATAAGTACTTTTTTTTCTTTCTTCTCAATGTTTAAAGTTTTCAATCAATCCAACTTCTATGTATTTCAAGATTCTTTTTTTTTAAATATTTTACTTATTCAATAAAATATATACTATATTACAATTTAATTTATATAAGTTTATAAATATTGTTTTGACAACAATATCTTTTTTATTTTTTTGGCCAAAAGATTTTATTATTTCATTAAAATATCCTATATGGGGCCTCGTTAAAACCTTGTGGGCCTAACACAAGGAAAAAGAGTGCCCCTACAATGGTAATAAAAAATCCAAGTCTAAAATTTCTAGACTATTACAAAGAACCACCAAAATGGGGTATAAAATGCTAATATGCAAATATCTAAAAAGTCTATGGGTTTCAGCCCTCATCTTTCTCTCGCATAGCAGAAAAACCCTCAAAACGGGGGTCAACCTGTAATTATTGAAAAACCTCATTCCTGGCTGAGATACTTTCGGAAATTGCATCAGAGCCACAACGGGGGTCAATCTGTAATTCCTGAAAAAACTCTTCCCTGACGTTAAAATTTTCGTAAATTGCAGCAACACCCACATTCTTACTCTCTCTTCACATCCGACCGCCTGCAACTTAAAACTCTTAATTTTATGAAACTTCTTACCTTGCTTCACCTATTTATTTGCGAAAATTGGAAAATCCAAGTTTATCACTTAGGTAAGCCTTCCGCACGTCTTGTTGTAGATGGGTTTCAGTGAAAAATTCTTCAGACGACTTATGCGAATATGCCCACTTACCTAACCGGTCTGTGTTGGTCGAAAACCTACACGCAAGTGCACGTATCGTACAAGTAATATAGTGGACTAAAAGTCCGGATATCGAACCCACAGGGAATATTTAATTATCTAATCCTAGACGCTAAATTCTACCAATTATTATCAAGCCCACCCTACACTGTCGAATTTTAGAGAGAATTAACTAAATTAAACTAAATAAAAAGCAAGCAAAAACAAGAAAGCAATTTAAAACGAAGATTTAATGAAGATAAGCAAGCCTAGGATTTTATTCTTCCCCCTATGTGATTATTACTCCCCCAATTCCTTCAATTATGCAAGCAATTAACCCGGATTATTAACCTAAGATGCTAAAATAATCATAACCCGCTTCCGCGTGTATTACGATTCTAATACTCTAGATTCAATTACTATATTCCTATGCAATTAATTCTAGAACACAGCATTAAGCACAAATCTCAATAATGGCTACCTAAGAGATTAACTATATTCCTATGTTAATACTACAAAGGCTCTTCTACCACAGTTCTAATTATTAACCCGATCTTCTGATTCATGCGATTAACAATAACATAAAAGCGCATAAAGTGGCCAGTTTCAATTGTGTGATTGGCTTGTTCTTATATAGGGTGAAGAACTTGGGGAAGAAGGCAGCTTCCTTGTGCAATTAAAATTCCTTTACTACGCAACTTCGGTGTCTCGGACGGGGGTCTCACAATTTGCACTAAACTCGGACGGGGTCCCAGCTTTAAATCTTCAGAATTTTGATTTTTTCACTTTTGGCCCATATTTTCTCCAAAATTGCAGTTTTGACCCCATACTTTTCCAATTCTTCAATTTGTACCTAAAATACAATAAATCAACTTTTTAAGCACCAATTATCGTTAAAACACACCAAAAGCTCAAATAAAAAGGTACGATAAAGTGTAAAAATAAACACCTAACACACCCCCAAACATGAACTTTTGCTTGTCCTCAAGCAAAATCTACCAATAAGCAAATAACTCAACGATAACATCTCATCACATAGATCATTGATCAACTTCACGTTTTCAGAACTTGTAATTATAATGACAATTCTTAGGCATTCGCAAGCTCAAAATTCAACAACACTTGGTCACTCACCATTACCAAAAACCACAATTCATATAATTGCTTCAAGCATCCAATATTTGCAAATTAAAGATAGAAAGAATTTATACTTACATGCATATGCTTGACTCCAAATACTCACCAAATTATTCTACTCTACTAATATCGAACATTAAGCTATTTGGATCATTGGGGCTTTGTGGCTTTCAATTGTTAGGCTCTTTGGTTCGAGGTAGGAAATATGGGTATGTGTGGCTATTCTTCTTGAATTTAGGTGATTACGCCAAAATTTGAAAGATAGGCGTTTGAAACAATGAATTCACCTCTACGGACTTTAATAAACTCGATTTTCAAAAGTTCAAAAGTCTCCACTTTTGCTTTTGAGGCAATGGATCGAGTTTTCAAAAATAATTCAACAACTAGTCCTTATTTCTCCCTTCTAGTCTCTTCTTCTTCTTCTTTCTTTCTTTTTTTTTTTAATTTTTTATTTTATGTATATATATAGAAGCATAGATATTCATCTTTTCTTCTTTTTTTTTTTTGCTTTTTTTTTTCGAAGAAGAAGAAGTAGGACCTTATAAAAATTTTCGACCGAACTCCAAGGGGTAATTTTCAAGAATCTCCACCTATTCTACCTTACACATTGGCTAAAAGAAAGAACACATTTTCTCCGAGGCTCAAATCAAGGTTCTAAGGATAATTTCGATAAAAAGGTCGGCTTGAAAGGCTCAAACGGTTCAAAGAAGGCCAAAATCATATCCCAAATCACTCACTACTCAATACTTCGTATCATAAATTTCCTAAGGTGAGTCTTAAAACCGAACATAGCATGATCAAGCACAAATTAATGTCAAATTCAAATTTAGATAGAGTCAATCGAGCGCCCTTAGAGTCATGTTTGTATGAATTCCATAATTTAAATATCACTAGTAAATTTTATTACAATAACGTAATATATTTTCTTATTAATTATAATTGTTATTGTTTTGTATTTAGATAACCCTAGACAAAATCAACATTTTTGCGGCTGATCACTATTTATTGCGAACATCTCTATAGCAAATTATTACAAAATATATTTTTATGAGAGCACTTTATAACTTTATTTGTTAACTCTAGACAATGTACAACTCCGATCCGCCGCCAATCACTATTTAATTCTTCGTAAACCATAACCAATTATTACAAAAGATAATTTGTCGGATATTGCTAACCCTAGACGACATTTCCTAGTGAACATATCCGCTGTTAATAGTTATTTCTTCGTAAAAATTATAGCCAACTATATTGCAAAATATTTTTTTTGGTAGTACTCGGTATATAGTTGTATTTGTTAACCCTAGACGATATGTACCTTCGATTCGCCGCCAATCACTATATCTTTGTCAACAATATAGCCTATTATTACAAAATATATTTTTTTGGGTAATATTTTAAAACATTATTTAATTAGCTAACGTAACCCTAGAAAGATATCTTCGCTCGGAGAAAAAAATCTTAGACGACATCTCTCTCCGCCGCCAACCACTATTATTTATCAATACCGATAATAGTTATAAATACTCTTCTTTGGCATAGTATTTTTCAATGAATTAAACTCTTTCCTCCTCTCTTTGTACTCTTGTCTTTTTTTTCACATTAACAAAAAAATTATTGTTAGTCGTAAAACTCACACAACCAGTTCGCCGCCACCGCTAGGTAATTTTACCACATAAATCTTCCAATCTTAATCCCATTTCCGATCAACTCGCTTGCTTCGTTTAATTATTTTTCATTTTTTTGTGTGCATAATTTTTTCGTTATGTTTCAAGATCTATGCTATTCAATTAATGGCAAGGTGTGACGCTCAAGCGCGTAATTTCTATCCAACGGCGGCCTTTGACGGACGCAAGCAAATAGTTGTAAGTGAATTTTCTTTCCTGAGCTTTGAATTTTTTTTATTCATGCTTACATCCTCTATTTAAAAACACCAAATAATAAGCAAATTTACATTTTTATTTATTTTTTTACAAAATTTAGTAACTAAGATTTACAAAAATATATTATTGTAAGATAATATGCACAATACTCATAAATCTAAATGCATTTATTATATATGACTGTAAGATAATATGCACAATATATTTGAATTTTATTTCATATTATGTTTTTTAGGTGAAAAAAAAATATTACACAACAATGAGAAATCATATATTATAAATAGATATGACGGCACATTGGCGCTTGATATATACAGGAGTCTAGGGAACATACAATTCAACGATTACCCTCTCTTCGTCTTTTCATTATCAACCATATAACCCGTTTTTCTTTTCTGCGAATTCATATACTTAAAAAGAAACTGCAGTTGAACAAAATTAAAATCTTGAAATAGTTCTTGTTTTTGTTGATGAGCAATAACTCATAACGAACATCGGCACTAAATATGTGTTTTGTGTCGATGCTCGTTCCAATTGTTCTTGCTCATCGGCCAAAACAGGAACCGATTCAAGATTTCGATTTTGTTCACATCCCATTTCTTTTAACTGTATGAATTTTCTGAAAAGAAAGAAAGTTTATATATTATATAGTTGTAAATGGAAGGATAATAAAGAGAGGGTATTTGTTGAATTGTATATATCAATTAGTGCCATTATATATATATATATATATATATATATATATATATATATATATATATATATATATATATATATATATATATATATATATTATAAAGGGTAAATAGCATTAAACCACCTGAACTTTTTAAGTTTTTGCGGATCACTTCCTGAACAATTTTTTTTTGCACGAGTTCACCTGTACTCAACTAATTGTGCCACTTTGCCCTTTTTTGCCCGTTTCCAGGTCAAAATGACCGGTTCTGAACCCATGTGCGCTGCACGTGCGAAATCCAAGGCTATTTTTGTCTTTTCCATTTAAAAATCCCTAATTCCTTTAATTTTTTCTCCATTTCTCTCATATCTCCATTATTTTCCCTCTTCAATTAGCTAAAAATGAATTCCCTCATTCCCAAAATATTTGCATTTTCGAGCATTTCAAATTTCGCATGTGCAGCGCACATGGCTTCAGAACCGGTCATTTTGACCTGAAAACGGGCAAAAAAGGGCAAAGTGGCACAATTAATTGAGTACAGGTGAACTCATGCAAAAAAAAAATTGTTCAGGAGGTGATCCGCAAAAACTTAAAAAGTCCAGGTTGTTTAATTCTATTTACCCTATTATAAATATGATATAACTCAATTTTTTTATATGGGCCGATTAGATTGTTGTATGGCAAGGAGCACGGGAATCGGAGAAGGCAAGAACAACCCAACTTTCTTATATTGAGAGAAAAGCAAATTGGATAATTCGCCGTTTGCCTCGCTCAAAAAATATATATATAGAATTAAAGAAATACAAAAACACCCTTACATTTCGGAGTTTATAATAACAATAGAAAATCAAAATACATATTTTCCTAAACTATATAAAAAACGATACAAAAACACCCTAATCAATGGGCTCAAAATAATAAAGACTATAAATTAGATGGTTGACTTGGTTGACTTGACTTGGTGCTTCATCCTCTCTCTTTCTCTTCCCTATAAAACAGTCTAAATTGTTTTCTAAATTAATCGGGAAAAAATCGTATTTAAAGCATTTATAAAAGGAATGAATAAAAAAATAAATGAATATGTATATATTTCATTTGTTTTCTTACCATTGCCAATAAGAGTACTAGTATCACCTTCCACACAAGAGATTTCGTTTCGAAATAACTTGAGTGTACTAAAATTGTAGTAACCGACTAGTACGCGCTTCAACAATTTATCTCCTCTTACTTTGCGAGACGGAGGAGTCGTATGTTAGGGTAGGTGACCAACAAGCCAACATGTGGCTGTGGTCTTTCGTATTTATTATTGTAATAAACGAACCTTTATTCGTATTAATGATAAAAGACCTTGGCATTCTATATATTTGTCCCTTTGTCACAAGCATAGATATAGTCCTTACAGTTATTACAAGTACTAGTAATTGATCGTTAGGATCGTGAGATATTTACTTAAGTATTATAACTGTTAAACGTGTTCCTAGTCGAAGGGTTACGCCACCAATGAGGATATCGGCCTTTCCCATTAAGAGACTAGCACTTAGTGTATGTGTACTGCATCTCATCAGTAAACGGTATTGTGATATCGGCATGCATAAGTGGGTGCTCGTAAGTTGACGAGTTCACTGAACTCCCTCACCCTAGAAATCTTTAAGTGGTTCCCAATAATCGAGTAGAGATATCTATGGTATAGTTGTACACCATTAGTCCTTATGACCTAGACATCACCGTGACTTCACTAGAGGACCAACTGTATCGTGACCTGTCCCTGAGTTCCACCGAGGACCATCCCAAGGGCCAGTGTTCGTGTAGTCCGAAATCTAGTTGGAGGTTTGTGCATTGTAGTCGCGGATTCGATCGCTAGAATAGTCTTGGATGTCCTGTGTGTTCTGAGAGTTTGTAATCATTCTAAGTCTCTGGCCAGAGCTGACTAAGTGATGATTAGAGAATTCGATTCTCTAAGTCATGCACGTAACGATTACAACACTTAGAACGATCGCACAGTCATTTAACATATAGAGATGTCTCAATGAACCAATGCCTCTAGTTCAATCGGGACATGTGAATCGAAGGGACCGTACTGTACGTTAACTATATCTGAAGGTTCTTGCAGGCACTTCATTTTTATCTATGGAATCATGACGCGTAGTTGCTAGACGCCAATCTTGATTCGTTGGGTGATTGAGGTGAAACGAACTTCATCTTAATCGTAACTCTAAGGGACAAGTTTTGACCACAAAGGGTTGTGGGCCCACGGCTAGCTTACACCTGAACCATCGAGGGTCACACTGCTCGTGCACATGAGATCTTTGAATAAACGGTCAAAGGTAAAATATGTTTATCTTTGCATGATTGGAAGTCAATATGATTGGGTCCAACATTCGTAATTTGGAATTATGAATGAGAATAAGAAAAGGAAAAGAATAGGCGAACATTGTAGTGGACTTTCTAAATCGGGAAGTTTCCAAATTTAGAAAGTGCACTGAACTAGGGTTTCCACTTTTGGAAAGTTGGAAATTGAGAGTTGGCACTCGTAATGACGAGGACTTTACAATGATTTCAAAAATGTAATCGTTGCAATTTTTCGTTCATTGAATTGAGAGAGACGAGCAAGTAAAAGTACTAGCGAACTTAAGCTGTTGGGTCCGGTCCAACTTAAGCCCGCTAGGATTTTATGCAAGACACTATAAATACAAGATTTATAGGTCTTACACACACACAACAAAAAAACCCTAACCCTAGCCGTCCCTCTCTCTCTCTCTCGTCCACTCTCTCCCGCGGCCGTCACCGGCGTCGCCACCACCGTCTCGCCGGAATCGGCCATCCGTTGGCCGATTCTTTTCGGTAGTTCTTTCCTTCTTTCTTTTCTTCCGTTATTTCTAACTATTACGTGTCTAGTGCCACGTGTTTAGTAGATTGAAGTATACGAGGTGAAATCCGAGAGGAGGAAGATCGAAGATCGAAGAATCGAGGAGCAGCACACGAGCCGAAGCCGCACGCAACCCCACGCGCCGCCCGAAGACCGCGCGTGAGTTACACGCGCCGCCGTGGCCGTCACGCCGCTGCTGCCGCTCCACCGCTGCTGCCTCGGATTGTACGGATTGGTTTCCGTAGAAATATCGTCTTGCTTAGCGCTCCTACCTCACGCTTCAAGAGGTAAAACTTTCGAATCAATTGTTGACGAATTCGATTATGTTTAAATTAAATACGTATGTTCGTTCTTGTATGATTTTATGTGAATACATGAAATTTGATTTATATGTTTCGAGCATGTTATTTGATTTAAACGCAAGCATGCTAATTGATTTAAATTCGGTTAACCATTTGAGCATGTATGTCGTTTTTTTTTTATTTTCGCTGGAAGCGCAAAGGCTCGCAATTAATTGGTTTCATTTAATGGGCATGTGTTTATGTGTTTTAAAGTTGTTTAAATCGCATAAAATTCTTATTTTCCGCTGCGTATACGTGCCCGAAACCCAACATCGTAGTCTGCAATAATAATAATAATATATAGGTAACTAATATTTATCACCAAGTGCATAAACTATAAAAGATTTAGGTGAATTAATTAAGTAAGTAATTACCATAGTGTTGTTGCGTTCGTCTACCTTTGGTTTGGCTTTACGACGCTCGGATAAAATCCCATGAATAATAAAGGTATGTGCATCTATTAGAGATCGGAATTGGATGTCCACCTTCAGAAGAACGTAATACTGAAATCATAAAAAAATATTAAAAATATTTCTTATGTGATTTTTATTAGGGGAGGGCGTTTGAAAAAATTGGGGGAGGGAGTTTGAAAAAATCAAGAGAATAAAAAAATAGTCACGATCTTTTTCGATATAATTAAATCAATTATCATACTAGAGTTAATTAAAATATATATGTGTTATTACCGTATCCCATCGATTGGGTTTCGAGCGAGGCAAACGACGAATAATCCATTTTTGTTTTCTTTCATTATAAGGAAGTTGGGTTCTTCTTACCCTCTCTGATCCCTGTACTTCTTGCCATATGACAACCTAATCGCCCCATATAAAAAGTTTCAATTAAATCAATTATATTTCATATATATAAATTATATACTATATATATATATATATATATATATATATATATATATATATATATATATATATATATATATTATATATATATATATATATATATATATATATATATATATATATATATATATATATATATATATATATATATATATTATTTTATTTACTTTATTGGGTGTACTCCAAGATGAAGGCAGTGCATGTAGGGTTGTTCCCTCATTACCATCTTGTTTCACACTATCGGTCACAATAAGCATTCTTGGAATCTATGACCAAAAAAGAAAATAAGAAAAAATAATAATAATATATATATATATATATATATATATATATATATATATATATATATATATATATATATATATATATATATATATATATATATATATATATATAGCATTTAGAATATATTTACACGGAAAAAATCTTAAAAAAAAAAAAATATATATATATATATATATATATATATATATATATATATATATATATATATATATTACTTGTAAATCATTTAATTGTGATATATTAAATAATCATGCATACAAATTAAAAAAAAATGTATTACATACAAGCATTCTCCCAGTCGTGTTGAGATCCGTCGTACCGAATGACCCGAGTGTCGGGCTCGGTCGTTGAACAAATTTATGCAACATTACATATTCCTGTTGGAAATTAAACAAACTCTGAATTAAGAATAATAATTAAGTATAGTTTGAAAAAAATATATATAAAAATATTAATTGTTGATGGATCGATGAAATAATACATTTCAATGAATTTTATAAAAAAAAATATTTGGACTAGTTAACTCCGTCATTAATATAAACAATTTCATAAATATATCTCACCTGATCAATTTTCTTCATATACGTAGCACTGGATATGTGCTTCTTATCGATGCTCATGACAAATTCTTCATCGTCACCAAAAACCGGAACCATTTCAAGATTCGGACTTTGTTGAGCTGCCATTTTTATAAATGTATAAATTAATAAATTTGCAGAAAATAAAAGAAAATGTATTTGTTCAATTGTATATTCTATATACGGTATGTATCTATTTATATGCAGATTTTTTAATTAATGACGTCAAATTATTAATTTACTACATATCTATAATGGTATTTTTTGAAGATGGTAAGTAAATCTACGTGGTTTCAATTTAATTTCAAATTATTGTTACATAATAAATAAGGTTCTTATCTAGTACATTACATTTTTAGTATCATAATAAAATTTTGAGGATGTTGATTTTCGTGAAGTCAAAACATTTTAATTATGTTTTTTGTTAAAAAAAACATAATATGGAATCAAATTTATGTCTATTGTGCATATTATGTTTACGGCAATATATATTAAATGTCAAATTGCATGTCAACCCCTATATTTTTTATTTTCACACTTTACCCCCTTAAAATTAAAAAAAGTGAATGTCCCCCTTCGAAATGTTACATTTGTTGCACATTGCCCCGATAGCAAAATAACGATGGATTATTAATCGGAATTGAGGGTTTCTTTTTGTAAATATTATTTTTGTTGCGCGTTCCCCCTCAAAAATATTATTTTTCTACACATTGCCCCTTTAAAATGTTATTTTTGTTGCCTCGTTCGAAATTAGCTTATGGAGCAACAAAGTGCAATCAAAACAATATTTCGAGGGGTTTTCTCTTTTCTAAATTATTAGAAGGGGGGGTGTTGGATGCTAAATACCAACACGCAAGTGTACGTATCGCAAACAAGTAGTAAAGTAGACTCGTGAGAGTCGGATGTCGATCCCACAGGGAATACGCAAATTATTTGATCCTAAGTACCAAATCCTAACAATTATGATTTTTATTCAGCCTACGCAGGGTTGTCAAATTAATTAACTAAATAAATTAAACTAATTAAGAAAGCAATTAATCACGAGAAAATATCAATATAAAACGGATCTAGGATTTTATCTTCCCCCTATGCGATAATTCTTCACCCAATTAATCTCCTATCATGCAAGTTACGATTCCCGATTATTAACCCAAGACACGAAATTACTCATAACCAGCTGTCGCTGCGTTATAAGCCTATTATTCATAAAAGATTCACTATATGTCTATGCAAACCTAGTACAAATAAAGCATTAAATAACAAGTCTCGTAAACGGCTACCTAAGGTATTATCTGTATGTCTACGATAATACATGCAATCAACACACGCATTCGGTGAAAAACTACTCGAAGGCTCTTCTATCCCTGTTCTAATTATTAAAACGATCTGTCAATCAATTCTAACAATAACAAATAGCAACATAAGTTAGCTACGCTCATGCACTAAATACGATCAAGATAGAAGAAATAATCGAAGAATTAAACTTGCATAAAAGTAGAAAAATAGGTTTGAATTACCACATAGGGTTCCAATAAAATCCTAGAATAAAAACTTAGCTACTCATGTTCGTAACGAAAAGCATAATAAAAATACGAAAATTCATAAAAATCAGAAAAGAAAAGGAAAAAGGAAAACTATGATGAAGAGTCGTCAAGTCTTCGTCTTCGTTCTCTTGCTCCTTGATTGCGTGTAGAAAAGATAAAAAACTAAAAACTAATAATAAAGATAAAAGGTAAAAAAGATCCTCCTAATTGTGTGCTCTTGGCCTTTAAATAGGGTGCAAAAATATAATAGGGTGGGTTTCCTTGTGTAATTAAAATTCCTTCACTGCGCCATCACGACCATCCGGACGGCCGTGTGAGATTTATGCCTAAAATCCGCACGGCCGCGCGGTCCTTGATTCTCCAGAATTCTGCTTTTTTCACTTTTGGCCCACTTTTTCTCCGAATTTGCAGTTTTCACCCCAAAAGTTGCCAATTCTTCAATTTGCACCTAAAATACAAATAATAACCAAATTAAGCACCAATTATCGTAAAAACACATCAAAAGCTCCAATTAAAAGGTACAATTAAGTGTATAAATATACACTTAACACACCCCCAAACTTGAACTTTTGCTTGTCCTCAAGTAAAATCAATGTAAGAACACAAAACACGACTATACATCTCATTACATAGATCGATTGGTCAACTTCGCGTTTTCAGAACTTGCAATTATGATGATAATTCCTAGGTATTCGCAAGCTTAACATTCAACGGCACTTAGTCACTCACTATTACCAAAAACCACAAATCATACAATTGCTTCAAGTATCCAATATTTGCAAGTTAAAAATAGAGAGAATTTATACTTACATGCATATATTTGACTCCAAATACTCACCAAATTATTTTACTCAACTAATATTGAACAATAAGCTATTGGGATCATTGGAACTTTGTGGCTTTCAATTGTTAGGCTCTTTGGTCCGAGGTAGGTAATATGGGAATGTGTGGCTAATTTTCTTGAATTGAGGTGATTACGCCAAAAATTGAAAGATAGGCGTTTGAAACAATGAATTCACCTCTAGGGACTTAAATAAACTCGATTCTCCAAAATTCACACGTCAACACTTTTGCCTTTTAGGCAATGGATCGAATTTTCAACACAATTCAACAACTAGTCCTTATTTCTCCCTTATAATCTATTCTTCTTCTTCTTCTATTATTTTTTTTTTTTTATCGAAGAAGAAGAAGAAAGATCTTATAAGAATTTTCGATCGACCTCCAAGGGATAATTATTCAAAAATCTCCACTTTTTCTACCTTCTACATATTGGCTAAAAGAAAGAACACCTTTTCTCCGAGGCTCAAATCAAGGTTCTAAGGATAAATTAAACAAAAAGGGTGGGCTTGAAAGGCTCAAACGGTTCAAAGAAGGCCTAAATCATATCCCAAATCACTTACTATCAACACTTCGTATCATAAATGTCCTAAGGTGAGATTTAAAACCGAACAAAGCATGATTGAGCACAAATAAATTCCAAATTTAAAATGCAAAACATTCAACCAAAGCAAAGCACAAGGTGTGATTCCTAGCAATAATTCACTTCTATGTTCCGTTGAATCGAAAGCTAAACGAATACATACTCCTTATCAACATAAAACAAGTAATCTCATCATCAAACATTGACCATCTCCCATCATCATAGTTCATCGATGCATCGAAAAATATATATATATATTTTTTTTTTAATAATAATAAAAACGAAAAACAAAAACGGCAACTAAAACAAAAACTAAAGCATGCAAAATAAAAAAAATAAAACACAAATCAAGCGCACATAAACGAAAACAAGTAGTTAACCACCCCCAAACTTAAAATTCACATTGCCCTCAATGTGATTCGCCCGGAGTTTAAGGATAGAAAACACATGTTTTAAATGTCGGGACCATCGTCGGGTTGCGCTCCAACTCCACCTTGCGCAAAAGCATCACCATCATCTTCATCATCCGACAGCTCCGGTACCGGCTCAAGGATCGGTGCGGGCAAAGGAGCCGGTTCGGCGCACTCGGGATTGCCGCACGCCAAATGTCGCACAATGGCTTGGAGCATTTTTCCCGACCACCGTTGGAGGGATTCTATCGTGCTCACCTTATGCTCCACCGTGGCAAGCCGATTTCTCGTGTTCACCAACTCTCGCTCCATTCGTCTTTGAAATCGCCGGTCCGAACTTGTGCTTGGACCCTCGGGTGGAGCTATTGGTTGGTTCTCGACGGGTTGCTCGCCATCTTGGATGGGTGCCTTGTATTGTCGGGCCGCAAGGTCACTCATCGGCTTCCGAATCGAGGTGAGAATATCCGTCGTTTTGGTTGGGACCTTCGCCTTCTTGCACAAGCCGGTAACTAGGCAAGGGAAATAAAACCCCTTGGAGTTGTTGACCATGGAGGTCCAAAGTCGATCGGATATGATTACGCCAATGTTGATCGGTGTGCCCTTGAGAATGTAGTAAGCAAGGGCGCACCGTTCGGGGTCCACGTGAGTCCACGAACGGGTGGGAATGAGGTTGGCACAAATGAACGTAAGGCACGCCTTTCCTATTTGGTGAATGCATTTCCACTCCAACTCGTACTTTTCTTCGGTTGAGAGGTTGGACCAAATGGGGGGTCCATCGCACAACACCTCGGCGATTTGATCTCGAGTGACCGCAAGTTGCAATTGCTCCCAATTGAATGGGGTCGTGTGTTGGAGGTGATAAAAAGAATTGATTGAGTAGGGATTCCAATCGACCTGCTTGCCTCGAACCGTGCTCGAGTTCCGATCCGTTGTGAGGAGGATACGGTTGTTGGCGTAGAACTCGCGAACTAATGATAAGTTGATTGACCCTTCCGGTTCCAATAGTGCTTGCCACCCTCGTCGTAGGAATTCTTGATGTAACGGGGCAAATTGTGGAAGGGTGATCTCATAGGCACGCTCCGTCACTAGTTTCTTCACTTTTTGCTTCTCAAATCGAGCACTAGCGCCTTCAACACAAAAAGAATCGTCGTCGGGTGTCGGAATTTGGTCGGTTTTCTTGCCCTTCCCCTTGCCTTTTGAGGTGCTTTCGCCTTGAGAAGGGCCCTCCCCGTCACGTCCTCGTTTCCCCATACTTTGAGAATGCTTGTGGAGGAGATTTGGAAGTGGTTGGTGTGCAAAATTTCCCCCAAACTTGACTTGGGCAATTTGTCGAACACCTTGTGGGCGTTCTTGGTGGAATGGGTTTTTGGAGAAATTTGTACTTTTCTTTAAACCTCCCTGCGCAAATCAACAACAAATAACCAAGATTAAGGAGTATGTGTGTATAGTTGGTGAATTTTCGGTGAAATTGGTCCAAGAAAATCGAAAATTTTAAAAAGAGGGGGTTAGGGTTCGAATGAGGAGAGAGGGGAGAATTGGAATTGTGAAAATTGGGGTTTGGAAAACCCCTATTTAATCTGCCTGTTTTTTTTCCTCGGACGGCCGTGCGAGATATAGGCTTAATATCCGCACGGCCGCACCAATTGTCAAAATTGGGCAGAAGCTGCTCCAAGTCTCGGATGGCCGTGCGGAATTCCAGTTCTTTTTTTTCGCACGGCCGTGCGGTTTCACGTTTTTGTCCAGTAGCTCATTGAAAATCTCACACGGCCGTGTGAGATTTCAGTTCTTTTTTCTTGCACGACCGTGTGAATAGTTGCATAAATTGCAATTAAGGCCCTGAAAAATAAAAACTTCTTATTAGTGCCCCTGAAATTTTTTTTTTTTTTTTTTTTGAAAAATAAAATAAAATAAAAGCAAAACTAAAAAATTAAAATAACAAAAAATAAAAACAAAAGAAAGCTCGGGTTGCCTCCCGAGAAGCGCTAAGTTTACAGTCTTCAGCCGGACTTTGTTTGCTTCTTTGTTCAAGCTAACGTGACCGAAGTCACTTGGCCATTGAATTCCTCTCCCCGATGATGCTCGTTTGGTTCTTTAGGTGGCCACATCCACCTTGCACGTTCATCATTATTATCACCCCGACTCTTTTGACTGTCTCTCGGCGGAGTTGAAATTGAGCTCGCACAATAAACTAGCTCCGTCCGACTATCTTTTCCGCCACCATCTCCTGCACTGAAAGATCCTTTCCCATGGTCTAAAATCAAAGCGTCAAAATCATCATGATTCGTAAAATCCACAAGATCTATAGCATAACAATCATTATCATTACATGGATTTTTATTAGTGCTAAAAACGTTAAATTTAACCGTTTGATCATGCACCGTCATTGAAAGATCACCACTAGCACAATCAATTAGAGTTTTCGACGTGGCTAAAAACGGTCTCCCTAAAATAAGAGGTATCTCCCTATCTTCATCTATATCAAGTATAACGAAATCAACAGGGAAGATAAATTTGTTCACTTTTACTAGCACATTCTCTAAAATACCTTTTGGGTAAACTAAAGACCTATCGGCTAATTGAAGAGTTATAGCCGTTGGTTCAATCTCACCTAACCCAAGATTTTTGTAAGTGGAATAAGGCATAAGATTAATGCTAGCACCCAAATCAATAAGCGACCTAAAATTTTTACCTCCTATAGTACAAGGGATAGTGAACTTACCTGGATCGCCGAGTTTTTGTGGGAGGGGCCGTGTAAGAATTGCACTACATTGTTCCGTGAGTTGGATCATCTTGTTCCCTTGCAATCTCTTCCTTTTCGTCACGAGATCCTTGAGGAACTTCACCCACTTTGGCATCTTTTGAAGGGCTTCAATAAACGGGATATTTATTTGGATTTCTTTCAGCTTGTCCAAAAATCTTTGATAATCGGCATCGAGCTTCTTCTTTATAAGCTTCTGAGGATATGGAATTGGAGGGGCTCGTGATTTCACTGGAGATGATAGTGGTTCTTCGTGAGTTGCTTCTTTTTCCCCCATCACGCTCGGCTCCTCGATTACCGTGTTTTGCTTCTCTTTTCGTGGGGCTTCCTCCAATTGCCTCCCATTCCTTAAACTCACAGCGTTGCACTGCTCGACGTTGTTCTTCCGAGGATCTTCCGTATTCGACGGCAGTGCTCCCGATGGCCTCGTGGTTAGCTGGGTTGCAAGTTGACCCATCTGTGTTTCCAAGTTTTGGATGGAGGCTTGGGTGGTTGTCATGAACTGTGCCAAGATATTTGCGAGATCCCCACCTTGAGGTTGGGCTTGAGGCGGATTTTGGAATCCGGGCGCTGGTCGTGAATAATTAGGCGGTTGACCTTGAGGTGGTGCTTGCCTTGGCCCTTGCTGATTTCCTCCCCACCCAAAGTTAGGGTGATCCTTCCATCCCGGATTATACGTGTTGTAGTACGGGTTCCTCTGTTGTCGGTTGGTGTCATGCACATAATTCAGAGACTCCGTTTCTTCTACGCGCTGGTCGGGAACTTGGACTGCATGGACTTGCTGAGTCTGCAAAGCCGCTACTTGCTTTGATAGCTTCTCCAATTGGGCCGTGATTCCAGTGACTCCGTCTAACTCCAAAATTCCTCCCGTCTTGACTGCTCCGCTATTCGACTGGTCCGATGCTCGCATATATTTATTTCTAGCGATTCGTTCCAAGAGCTCGTATGCTTCGTCGTAGGTCAAACTCATGAACATACCTCCAGCTGCAGAGTCGAGCACGGTCCTCGAGTTGTCTTGCAGTCCATCGTAAAATATTTGCAGTTGGCGCCACTCTTGTAGTCCGTGATTCGGGCACCTCCTCACCAACTGTTTGAACCGCTCCCACGTCTCGAATAATGCTTCACCGGCTTCTTGTATGAAGTTTTGAATTTCTCGTCGGATTCTCTCAGTTTTTGTTGGGGAGTTGTATGTGTTCATAAAGAGTTGAGCTAGCTGGGCCCACGACGAGATGGAGTGCGGTGCACGAGTTTGTAACCATTCCCGGGCTGCTCCTTGTAGGGAGTGTTTGAACAGGCGGAGTTGCAATGCTTCGGGTGTTACTCCGTTCATCTTGTGCGAGTCACACGTTTCGAGAAAGTTGACCAAGTGAAGATGTGGATCTTCATGAGCCAATCCGCTGAATAGACCATTGTTTTGGAGCATCGTGAGGAGTCCCGCTCGAATCTCGAAATTGTTGGCTTCAATGGAACCCATTGAGTGTCGGAACGGTGTACTCGTGCAAGGCTCGTTGACGCGGTGGTGGATTAATTAGCTGGCGTTGGTTTTGCTCGTTGACGATTTCTCTCGCTACATTAGGTGGTTGCCGTTGGTCACCTTCCCCACGGTTAATCTCGTCTTCCATCGTTGCCGGAGTGGTTTGGGCTAACCGTTGATTTCTCCCGGCTTGCCTGAACGTTCGCTCAATTTCGGGATCAAAAGGTAACAAGCTCGTATCGTGTCCTCTTCGCATAAAAAGTACCTAAAAAATAAAAAAATTAATTAAATAAAAATAAATAAAAAAAAAAATTGGCTGAAGTAAGAAAAATTGCTCAAATTTAATATTAGGATAAATAAATAATTTAGCCGTATTCCCCGACAACGGCGCCAAAAACTTGTTCGGTGCTAAATACCAACACGCAAGTGTACGTATCGCAAACAAGTAGTAAAGTAGACTCGTGAGAGTCGGATGTCGATCCCACAGGGAATACGCAAATTATTTAATCCTAAGTACCAAATCCTAACAATTATGATTTTTATTCAGCCTACGCAGGGTTGTCAAATTAATTAACTAAATAAATTAAACTAATTAAGAAAGCAATTAATCACGAGAAAATATCAATATAAAACAGATCTAGGATTTTATCTTCCCCCTATGCGATAATTCTTCACCCAATTAATCTCCTATCATGCAAGTTACGATTCCCGATTATTAACCCAAGACACGAAATTACTCATAACCAGTTGTCGCTGCGTTATAAGCCTATTATTCATAAAAGATTCACTATATGTCTATGAAAACCTAGTACAAATAAAGCATTAAATAACAAGTCTCGTAAACGGCTACCTAAGGTATTATCTGTATGTCTACGATAATACATGCAATCAACACACGCATTCGGTGAAAAACTACTCGAAGGCTCTTCTATCCCTGTTCTAATTATTAAAACGATATGTCAATCAATTCTAACAATAACAAATAGCAACATAAGTTAGCTACGCTCATGCACTAAATACGATCAAGATAGAAGAAATAATCGAAGAATTAAACTTGCATAAAAGTAGAAAAATAGGTTTGAATTACCACATAGGGTTCCAATAAAATCCTAGAATAAAAACTTAGCTACTCATGTTCGTAACGAAAAGCATAATAAAAATACGAAAATTCATAAAAATCAGAAAAGAAAAGGAAAAAGGAAAACTATGATGAAGAGTCGTCAAGTCTTCGTCTTCGTTCTCTTGCTCCTTGATTGCGTGTAGAAAAGATAAAAAACTAAAAACTAATAATAAAGATAAAAGGTAAAAAAGATCCTCCTAATTGTGTGCTCTTGGCCTTTAAATAGGGTGCAAAAATATAATAGGGCGGGTTTCCTTGTGTAATTAAAATTCCTTCACTGCGCCATCACGACCATCCGGACGGCCGTGTGAGATTTATGCCTAAAATCCGCACGGCCGCGCGGTCCTTGATTCTCCAGAATTCTGTTTTTTTCACTTTTGGCCCACTTTTTCTCCGAATTTGCAGTTTTCACCCCAAAAGTTGCCAATTCTTCAATTTGCACCTAAAATACAAATAATAACCAAATTAAGCACCAATTATCGTAAAAACACATCAAAAGCTCCAATTAAAAGGTACAATTAAGTGTATAAATATACACTTAACAGGGGGGAGTGCAAATTGGAAAATTTACAGGGGGTGAAGTCCGTTTTGTCCTATAACTTTATGCAGTCCTCGCTAACATCAGCCATCAGCAAGAGAAGCCACAATCCGCCCAATTGAACAGTCCATGTGGCTAGAGATGCATCTAATCGCTCATGATGATCGATCTCTTGGCGCGGATCATGTGCATGCGAGCGAGTGCACCCACTTTGCGAAGTCGGACAACTGAAAATCTGGTCGGCACTACAAAATGGGCTGGATAGAGATCTGGATCGCACGGACAACATTTTTCACCAGCAATGTACGGCTGTGATTGCTTAATTCGAGCACAAAGTCAATATTTTGTTTAACCTGTTTGGGCTGCCCAATTTCTTCAGCTAGGGGAAATTTTATGACCCAACTCCAATTGGGCTCAGGTCCGGGTTTGGGCAATGGTGAAATGTACATTCAGAATAAAGCCTAATTGGATGAATCGAATCAGAAATAGGACTTTTGAAAAAAAATTCTAATTTGTACAAAAAGAAGTCGAATAAATTAAAATTTTGGGAATTGGAAAGAGAAAACTTGTTCACAACGTTGAGTCACCTATAATGTAAATATATATCAATATTCTTAATATTATAAGTTTAATTTTGAAAAAAATCAAATTTTATGAAATTAAAATTGGAATCTAATATGTATTCTAATTTCCTCATAAAAAAAATCATAAATCGAAAATTTTAAACTCAGATGATTTTTGTTTTTTCAAAATTGAAAATAGTAGGATTGGAACAGTGGAATTTGGAAATTCTATATACATTACAATCCCAACACAAAACAAAATTCGAAAAAATCAGAAGTTGAGTGTGATAAAGTTGCATAACTTCACTACTCATCGATTTTGTGAACGCGTAATAAATAACTCATCCAATTTCCGTAGTTGCTTCATATTTCTACATGTTTTTATTAGTTTCATATATAAATTATATTATAAAACACATATTATTAACTTTTAATTACATCTAAAAAACATTAAACATACGAATATTTGCACATGATGGATTCCCTCGGCTCTTAAATGACTCGGGCAAGAGTGTAAATATATTGTACCCATGTGACGGAAAAGTTTATAAATTCTTAAGGGTGAATAACGAGTATCATGATATATCAATCGAAAATTATCGAAAAATAGCAAAATAATAGTTATGGTATTTATCATTAATATTCGGTACGTTAATGATATTATATTTTCAATATTGTTGCAATATTTAAACTATATATAATAAAATAAATAATTAATTAACTATTTTATTCTAATTTCACATAGAAAAAAATGTAATATATTCAAGGGTAAATTACAACCACCCCCTCGAGGTATGGTCAATTTACGAAAAAACTACTCTTGTTTGGATAATTACATCTACCCCCTCAACTATTATTTTTTCTTACACTTCCACCCTTATGGTGTCAAATTCAACATAATCATCTAGATTTCGTTGAATGCGCTCTAGTTTGTACTCGTTTTGTATAAAAATACAGCTTTTGATGCACCACAATCTGATATATACAAGCCAAAAAAACACATATTATGATCATCTTGCTTCAAAATGTAGAGTTCGAATGGGATGAAACGGGTACAAAAGTGATTATATGGAAGATTCCATTAAATTTGAAACCGCAAGGGTGGACGTGTAAGAAGATTTATGGTTGAAGGGTGGATGTAGTTACTCAAACAAGAGGGGGGTTTTGTAATTTGACCATACCTCAGGGGTGGTTGTAATTTACCCTATATTCAATTGTAGACCAATAATCTCAACTTTGAAACCATTCTTCCAGTACACACAGCCGCAGCGGATCAAAATTCTTCAAAAAGCATCTCTATCCTTATTTTCCCTCCATTTCCTCCCTGAAAAACACAGATTTCGTGTGTATGTATATATTGTGTGTATATGTGCATACACGCATGCGTTTTATGTGGAATGTATATTGTATGTATATATTGTGTGTATACATTGCATTTTTGCTCCTCTGTATTTTTAGGGTTTTGTGTAGCTTATTTGCTGGAAATTGATGAACATTTGCTGATGTTTGCTGTTCATTAATTCTCTGGATTTCTTTTGATTTATTTATTTTTAATTTATTGAAATGCATAACTCTTTGATCAGATTCAAAAGCAGAGATGGAAGAAAATGGCAGCACAGAGCATTGTTCTCCATCTGTACAAGTAAACAATGATACTAAAGTATATTCTCTTAGATGTTTCGGCCAACGTCATATTTGAACCGGACCGGTAGTTGACTTTCTTCTTGCTAACCAGAAAGTCAACGAAACTCGCGATAATGACTGGGGAAAGGTATATGCATATATGGCTTTTCAACTGCATATTGGTAGCCTTTTGAGATTTGCTTGTTAACGGCACTATGACTGAAGAACAGGCCAAAAAGATGCTCAAGAGTATGAGAATTATGGCGAGGAATTAATAGTCGTGTTGAATTCGAAGTTATCGGTTTAAGTGAGAAACCTTGTAATCAGCAACTGTAAGTAACACAGTTTTTCTAATCTTACTTTTTTTTTTTTACCCTACTCTTTGCTAAAAGATCTCTGATGTTGATTTATATATTCAGTTTTAGTCCGGGAGATGATGATGAAGAGAGTGTCGAGATTACGGTTTATGACTCTTCTGTTTAACGCCCTAATATAGAACTTGTGTATTCATCGAACATGCCATGCCTTGATGTTGGAAAACCAACGAGGCCGAATTACCTGCCTATAGAGGTGAAATTTTTGTTAATCTCTCTCTTTTTTTTTTATCTCTCGTTCAAGGAATTTTAATTATGTTTTGTTTTGAATTTGAGCTCTGTCTAGTTTATGTTCAGCGATACACGAAAGCATTATCGAGAACACAAAGATCATCTCTAGTTGAAAAAACGAGGCAGAAGCCTCCTCATATAATTCAAGTTGTGACAGATGAAAATTGTTTTTACACACTTTTTTTTTTATAATTTTTCCTTACTTTATTGCGTAATTGTTTCATTTGTTGAATTATTTTCCAGGCTATGAACCGTCACTACGGTGAAGATCCAATCCATGTTGGTTGTGGAATATCAATCGAAAAAAATGACACACCGAAGGTAGTTAGTTATATTGTCTGTCAGCGTTTTTTTCTCTCATCACATGTTAACAGTTTTGACTGTGATGCTCCTCCATTTTCAGTTAAAGGTTGGTAATAATGGAAGATCCCAAATGACGAAGAGCTACTAGCCCTGTAAAACGCGTGGAAATGATGTTTACACAAATTATAGATGAGCTACCGGACCGCCCTGATTTTTTGCCGGAAAAAGATTAATGTACTCCCTCAGTTTCATTCAAAATATGTCGTTTAAGATTTCGATACACGGAGTAAGAAATTAATTAAACATATTGTAGTTGAATCTTGCCCAAAAAAAACATTAGAAATACTAAAATAACCTACATTCAAAATGAGATGATACAAAATAGTTTTTTTGAAAAGGTTGAAGTAACAAGTGTAAAATTAGAAAAAATACATTGGTCCCGCAAAGAATGGCCTAGCTGTTGGAGCAAGTGAGCATATGTCAATTGACCCAGATTCAAATTCCTTTACCAACGATCACTAGGTCGAGTTTGTCACACATGGTTACAACTCTCGTATAATTAGCCAACTATTATAAGAGAGTTTATGTTTACCCAGTGCAATTATATAGTTGGCTGCTGGTTCTATTCATTAAAAAAAATACATTTAATGTGTCATTCAAATTCTAAAGTCACATAAAATATGGACCAAAAGAAATTTATTAAGTTGATGGGAAATCCCAATATTAAGTTTTGGCCCTTATCTTAGGACAAAACTGAAAAGCTCTTGAGAAAAAGTGGAGCAAAAATAATAATATTTTCCTTCAAAAAGCGAAGCCAATGCCAAACATTTCACCCTTTTGTGCTTTATTTGGTAGTTTGCTTGAGTTTTTGGCCAAAACTATTATTAGAAATAAAGATAGGGATGGAAAATGGTTACATATTTGGCGGGTTTGTAACCCAAATTAAAATTGACCCGCCTAAAGTGGGCACTTCGAAGTTAAACGATTGTAGGGCGGGTGATAGGTTTAAACTTTTAGAACCGGACGATTCAAAGTCTAATAGGTTGCTTTTATATAAATGTGTGTGTGTGTGTGTGTGTGTGTGTGTGCGTGCGCTAGAATCGTTCTTGGATTTCAGTTCTCAATCCCATGTGAATTAGCATTGAAGGGGATTCAACCATACAGATTTGAGGAGCTGGTATATTTGAAACTACACGAACGACGTCAAAACAAAGAGGGAACCTTTCGTTTATTGAATACATCATAATATTGTAAATGTGATTTTGAATACAGTGGAATTTTGTATTTGCTCTATGAAATATTTTTTGATTAAATTCTATTTGAACTACATTAAATTTGCGTCTCATTTAATCATGTTTTTTCTTTATGTTATACAACTAAAACAACATTGCATGCAAAATTGGAACATCGACACAAATTAATAACTATTGCAACAAAACGAAACTATTAGCATAGATGTGTGTATTTTTGCGTGCTAAAAATGGAAGAAAACGGATTTCTTTTTATATCTAATTTTAATTTTTGTAAACTTTTTCAAAAGTTCCATTTTTCTTTTCTTCAAATTACTTTTAGGACAAAATGTACTTCACCCCTTACAAATTTTCCATTTTTACACTTTCCTCCCTAAAAATTCAAAAACTGGATAATCCCCCTTCAAAATATTATTTTGGTTGCACTTTGCCCCATAAGCCATTTTTTTATGGGCATTGTGCAACAAAAATAACATTTTAAAGGGGTAATGTGCAAAAAGATATTGTTTTTAAGGGGTAACGTGCAACAAAAATAGCATATAAAGGGGCAATGTGCAACAAAAATACTCAAATGCCGATGAATAATCCATCGAAATTTTGCTATCGGGACAATTTGCATCAAGAATAATATTTTGAAGGGGGACATTCACTTTTTAAAATTTTGAGGGAGTAAAGTGCAAAAATTAGAATTTTTTAGGGGGTGATGTGCAATTTTCCCTTACTTTTATTATAGGGCGAATGACAAATAGGTCCATCACATGGGACTTAAATGCACATTGGTCCACAAAAAAAACAGTCTTTCAAATAAACTCATCCCCATGTCTTTAGTCTAAAATACCCTCCATAATATAATTCTTATCATTTACATCCATTATGCTCTAACTTCCTTAATATTACACATTGACCCCGGATTTAAACAAATATATCACATTAACCCCCAAAATAATAATTTGTTGAAAAAATATTTTTTTTCGGAATTTTTTTTTCCGGCCAGATTCCGACGTTAACGGCCAGAGACAGCGGGTCTCCGGCGTTGACTTTTTTTCCGGCCGGTCAACCACCGTTGACCGTCGGTCTCCGACGTTAACTTTTGTTTTTTTTTTCGATTTTTCTTTTCTTAGAAAAAAATATTTTAATTAATATTACTGTCTTGGCTACTAAATTATTGTCTCACACAGTAATATTACTGTTTGGGACAGTAATATTATGCATATTATTTTCTCGAACTGTAATATTATTTATATTACTGTCTGAGATAGTTAAATTAATGTTGGAAACAGTAATTTAGCAGCCAAGACAGTAATATTAATTAAAATAATATTTTTAAGAAAACAAAATTAAAAAAAAAAAAAGTCAATTAACAGTTAAATTATTGTCTCTACAGTTAAATAACTGCTGGAGACAGTAATTTAGCAGCCAAGACAGTAATATTAATTACAATATTTTTGAAGAAAAAAAAGTCAATTAACAGTTAAATTACTGTCTCCAACAGTTAAATAACTGTTGGAGACAATAATTTAGTAGCCAAGACAATAATATTAATTAAAATATTTTTTTAAGAAAAAACAAATTTATGAAGAAAAAAAAAAAGTTCAACGCCGGAGACGCGGCGGTCAACGGTGGTTGACCTACCGGTAAAAAAAAAAAAAAAAAGTCAACGCGGAGACCAGCGGATGATCGGCGGTCTCCAGAGGTGGCGGGTCAAAATTGAAATTAGAGTTAAAAATGGTTAATTGATGAAATTTGGCTAAATTGGGGTGTAAATCATGAAATTGGAGTTGAATTGTGTTTCAATGATTTGGGGGTAATTTTGGTATATATAAAAGAATTTTCTTTATTTGCAAATAAGTTTGAATGGGCTGGATTTATTTGAAAGACAAAAAAGTTAGATGTCCCTCTTTTAATTAAGTGCCCTTGTCATGGGCATATTTGTCATTTACCCTTTATATCGATATTGTTATTATAGGTGGATAAAAGAGATGGAATTTCCAATTCCAATCCAACAATTTTTTTATTTTGGAACAAGTTTCTTAATCCAATTTTCAACTCTTTCAAATAATTTTGGAATGAAATTAGAATTAATTTTTCACTTTTACATAAAAAAAACCAAATTTTCTAGAGTACTGATTTCAATCAAATTCATCCAATTTCCATTTTTTTTAACACATGTAATAAACCAAAATATGAAATGTATATCAGTCACTAGACATAAGTATAATTCAATTACTTATAAATTAATAATACACACACACACACACACATATATATATATATATATATATATATATATATATATATATATATATATATATATATATATATATATATATATATATATATATATAAATGCATAGAAAGACATGATCTGTTGTAGAGATTCTTCAATTGGTAACCTTTAGACCACACATAACTGCAAATGAACAATTTTGCCGGGCTCTTTGGTTGAGTCCTTTTAGTTAGAAATATTAGTAAATAATATTAAGAAAAAAAAAACTACAAAAATGAAAAATTGAAAATACTTTATGATAAAGGCCATACCACCTTCAAACTGTTTTTAAGAGTTCATTTAGACAATTAGTCAATGAACACATGAGTTTTTTTTTTTTTTAGTACTGATTATTCAGTACAATTATGTAACAATAAATTATTTTGTTTTGCTATGTTGTTAAACTAATATTATATTCTTATAATTGAACATCAATAGTTCAACAATATTATAATAAAATCCAAATATTTTAGGCTATATGTCTTAATTAGTGAAATTTATGTGTTTCTCATATAGCATGAACTGAATAATTAGTCAACAATCCACAAATTCGACAATTAGGTCTACGTCTTTTAGAGTTTTAGTCAACTTTTAATAAATGCTATATAGAATAGAAATTTGAAACTAAAATAAAAATACCAAACACCTCAAATAAAAGTAGTAGAAACTTAATGCATATAGTTGGTTGACCGATATTACCCGACGGCCGACAACCAACTTTTTAACATACATATTACAAATAATTGTCGACCCAATCATACAATTGAATAAGAACAATTATGATTCACTACAACAAATACGAAAATATTAAATGTAGTCTAAATAATGATCTATGTTGATTTATGTAAGGAAGGGGTATTTTCGGTATAAAAAGTGATGGGGATATATATTCTATATAATCTTACGATTATCTTGTTTCAAAATGTGGAGATCGAATGAGATAAGACTCGTACAAACTGCAGAATATTCTATAAAGTCTAGATGATTCAACTAAATTTGACACCGCAAGGGTGGACATGTAAGAAGATTCATAGTTGATGGAGTAATTGTAATTATTCAAACATGAGGGGATTTTTAGTAATTTGAACTTACTTCATGGACGGTAATTTACCTCCTAATTATATATGGCTTAATCCCACTTTGCAACCTTGAAATATATCATTTTGACATTTTGCACCTCGAACGAATTAATAACATTTTGCACTCTCGAAACAAAATATATCATGCATGATGCAGCGCACATGAATTTTTAAAGCTAATTTAATATTTTTAGTGGTATTTAAAAATTATATTTTTTTATCACAAAAAAATATTTTACAAAAAAAAAAATCTTCAATTATTTGGTTATCAAGGTATTTAAAAATCATATTTTCTTCCAAATAGTTCTACGTACATAATATTTCCACCAATTACAATAAAAGATCTATCAATTGAATAATTTAGTGATAAAATTTTATTTGATTTTATTTTGTAAGAATTGTTTTTCCAATTATTGTTGGGGATCGTGCATGTATACGCAGCGGAATTTAAAAATTTTAGATCGAACTAGTTTCGATTACATGCATAAACTAATCACATAGTCAACGTACCTTAACGCTTCCGCCATACATATGGTAATTATCGATTTAATTGAAAAACACGTAAAACCGAAAATTACGAAACATGCTTGTTCATCATTCAATAAAATCGAAACACGTAATCACATATTACTCACAATCATAAATCATAATTCATACAAACATGCTCCAATTAATTTACGATAGTTTCGATTTATTTACCTCTTGTAGCGTGAGATTTCGACGAATCGAAACCTAGAACCAATCACGTACAAGCTGCAAATTACCAATCCTCGGGGCTGCAACTCACGGCTGGAACAAGCTGATCCAGCAAGTGACGAACGGCGGTGAATGGCAGCAGCAGCGGCGGCGCGTGAGCGGCGTAGCGGCGCGTGCGGCGGTGCAGCGGCGGTGCGGGGATTCGTCGGGGCAGCAGCTCCTCTCCAATTAGGTTTCACCTCGTATTTTCGACCCACTCAAACTACAACACTAGATGTAAACGAGTTAGATAACAACACGCATAAAACGAAGGAAACGAGAGTAGAAAACCGGCGGTTTTCCGGCGGTGGTCGGCGGTGGCGCGGCGGGGCAGCAACGGCCGAAGGGGAGAGCGGCTAGGGCTTGAGCGGCTAGGGTTTGGTGCTGAAAATCTGATCTCAAACTCTTGTTTGAGGTCTATTTATACTTAGGGTTTTCAACCCTAGTGGGCTTAAGTCATTGGGCTTGACCCACTGATGCATTAAGCCCATTCCCTCGTCGGCCTCGTTTCTAATAAACGATCGTCCACAAAATTATAACAAAATTATATTTGTGACGAGCTCAAAGTCCTCGTCGATACGAGTGCCTCTTCGAAATTTCCAATTTCCAAAATTGGAAACTTCCACTTTAGTGGACTTGCTAAATCGGGAAACTTCCCAATTTAGAAAGTTTATTAAATTCCGCATTTCTCTCTTTCTCCACGTTTATTCCAATTCGCAATTCACAATTACGAATCTTGGATTCAATCATATCGATATCCAATCGTTCAAAGATTAACACATTAATCTATGCTTGTTGTTATCAAGGATCTATATTACACGAGAAGTGTGACCCTCAATGGTTCAGGTGTATGCTAGCCGTGGGCTCACAACTCTTTGTGATTCGAACAACACATTGTTCTTATACGAACTCCTCCCAAGAGTCCTGATTAGGATTAGAGTAAAACTCATTTTACCTAATCCCCGATCAAATCGGTGCCCAACGAATCAAGATTGGCGTCTAGCAACTACGCATCATGATTCCCTAGATACAGATGAAGTGCCTGCAAGAACCTTATGATATAGTTAGCGTACAGTACGATCCTTTCGCAGCACATGTCCCTATTGAACTAGAGGCATTGGTTCACCGAGACCTCTTATAAAGTTCAATAACCGTGCGAACGTTCTAGGTATTATAAATCCGTTCGTGTGTGACTTAGGGAAACACATTTCCCTAATCACCCCACTATCAACTCTGGCCAGAGATTCCATGGATTATAAACCGTCAGAACACACAGGACATCCATGACTACTCAGGCGCTCGAATCCCCTACTACAATACACAGACTTCACACTAGATTTCGGATTGCACGAACGTTGGCCCTTGGAGTGGTCCGCGGTGGGACTCAGGGACAGGTCACGATACAATCGGTCCTCTAATGAAGTCACGGTGATGTCTGGGTCTTAAGGACTAATGGTGTACAACTATATCTTAGAAACCTATTACTCGATGAATGAGAACCACTTATAGATTTCTAGGGCGAGGGAGTTCAGTGAACTCATCTAATATGAGCACCCACTCAAGTATGCCGATGTCACAACACCGAGGACTGATGAGATGCAGTACACATACACTAAGTGCTAGTCTCAAAAGGGAAAGGCCGGTATCCTCATTATTGGCGTAACCCATCGACTAGGAACAAGGTTTAACAGTTACATTACATTGCTGAGTTATCTCACGATTCTCCTAGATCAACTCACAGTAATAGAGTAACTCGTTAGGACTATATCTATGCTGCTTGCATGGGATAACAGATATAGAATGCCAAATGAAGTATTTTATTATTACGAACGAAAAACGATTGTTTTATTACAAGATAAAAGGAAAGACCACAGCCACAAGTTGTCTTGTTGGTCACCTACTCCAACAATCTCCCACTTGACCTAAAGCCAACTACTCATAAATCTAAGTCCCATCGACTCTCGATGTTTCTCGTGGACTGATCCTGACAATGGCTTGGTGAAGGGATCTGCAATATTGTCCTGCGAGGTGACTCTGTCTAGCTTGACTTCACCTCTCTCTATGATCTCTCGGATCACATGGTATTTTCTCAACACGTGCTTCGACTTCTGATGAGCTCTTGGTTCCTTAGCTTGCGCTACGGCTCCGTTGTTATCGCAGTACAGCCGTACTGGATCGCTAGCGTTCGGAAATACACCCAACTCTTGGATGAATTTCCTAATCCATGACCCTTCCTTTGAAGCATCTAATGCTGCAATATATTCAGCCTCGGTGGTGGAATCAGCCGTCGTGCATTGTTTGGAACTCTTCCAGCACACGACACCCCCGTTGACTTTGAATATATACCCCGAGTTTGACTTCGAGTCATCCACGTCCGATTGAAAACTAGAATCCGTGAAGCCTTCTAATTTCAACTCGGTATCCCCATAGACGAAAAACAAATCTCGAGTTCTTCGCAAGTACTTGAGAATGTCCTTCACAGCCTTCCAATGGACTGGGCCGGGGTCGGACTGATATCTGCTTGTGACGCTCACAGCATACGCAATATCAGGTCGTGTACACAGCATGCCATACATTATGCTTCCTATAGCGGATGCATAAGGTGTCCTTTTCATCTCCTCGATTTCCATTTGCGTTTGAGGACGCATGGATTTCGAGAGACGAACCCCATGGGACATTGGCAAGAATCCCTTCTTGGATTCTTCCATGCTAAACCGTTGAAGAACGGTGTCTATGTACATGGATTGGGACAAGCCAAGCAATATCCTCGATCTATCTCTATAGATCCGTATTCCCAATGCGTAGGATGCTTCTCCCAAATCCTTCATCGAGAAACATGTGGATAACCATACTTTAGTTGACTGCAACATCCCTACATCATTCCCAATGAGTAGTATGTCATCGACATAAAGTACAAGGAAAGTCACTGCACTCCCACTAACCTTCTTGTAGACACAAGCTTCCTCCGGGTTTTTCACAAATTCAAACTCTTTGATAGTTGTGTCGAACCTTTTGTTCCAACTACGGGATGCTTGTTTCAATCCATAAATGGATCGCTGGAGTTTGCAAACCTTTTGCTCATCTCTAGAAGATATGAAGCCTTCCGGCTGCGCCATGTAAATTTCTTCCTCAAAGTCCCCATTAAGGAAAGCGGTCTTCACATCCATTTGCCATATCTCGTAGTCATACCACGCAGAGATGGCCAGCAAAATCCTAATGGACTTAAGCATAGCAACTGGAGAGAAGGTTTCCTCATAGTCAACTCCTTGCTTTTGAGTATAACCCTTCGCTACCAATCTAGCCTTGTAGGTCGATACCTTTCCATCTATTCCAATTTTCTTCTTATAGATCCACTTGCAGCCTATGGGAACAATTCCCTCGGGTGGATCTACCAAGGTCCATACCTTGTTGGAGTACATAGAGTCCATTTCGGATTTCATGGCATTGAGCCAATGTCCCTTGTCTGTATCCGATACAGCTTCGTTGAAAGTTCTAGGATCACATCCTTGGTCAACTTCATCAACGAGGAATAACCTATCGGGCGCTCTCCGAACTCTTTCGGATCTACGCAGCGACGGTTCAGGAGGTATACTAGTGGTTTGTTGAATTGGTTCATTATCTGATTGTTGCGCTTGAACTTCAGATTGTGGTTCTCGAACTTCTTCGAGATCAACTACACTGCCCTTTCTATCCGATAGAAATTCCTTCTCAAGGAACACGGCATTTCTCGAGACGAACACCTTTGCCTCGGAAACATAGTAGAATTCGTATCCCATGGAATCCTCGTGATACCCCACAAAATAGCATAGGTCGGATTTTCTATCCAACTTATCTCCCACTAGCCGCTTCACGTAAGCGGGACAACCCCATATCCTAATATGTTTAAACGTGGGCTTCTTGGAGTGCCAAAGTTCATAAGGTGTGGAGTTAACTGCTTTGGTATTAACCCTATTCAGCAAATACACGGCAGTTAGGAGTGCATGACCCCACAGGTATGCCGGTAGCTCGGTGAACCCCATCATAGATCGAACCATGTCTAACAGTGTTCGATTCCGACGTTCGGAAACTCCATTAAGTTGAGGAGTTCCAGGAGGAGTCCATTGAGACAGAATCCCATTCTCTTTAAGATAGTCTATAAACTCAGTACTTAAGTATTCGCCACCACGATCGGATCGTAGTTTCTTAATACGTCTACCAAGTTGGTTTTCTACTTGGTGTCTAAAATCTTTGAACTTTTCAAAAGTTTCAGACTTATACTTCATTAAGTACACGAAACCATACCTAGAATAATCGTCGGTAAAGGTAACGAAGTAGTTAAAACCACCCCTAGCACTAACGCTTAGTGGACCACACACGTCTGAATGGATCAAATCCAAAAGACCCTCGGCTCGTTCCATCCTCCCTTTGAAGGGAGTCTTGGTCATTTTTCCTTTAAGGCAGGATACACAAGTTTGAAGTGATTTCACGTCCTCCAAGGAGAACATTCCTTCACTTACAAACTTGTTCATCCTTCTCAAGGAAATGTGACCGAGTCGAGCGTGCCAAAGTTGTGCGGGGTTAAGACCTATATCTTTTCGTTTTGCTGATATAACGTTAATAGGTATTTCATTTGGATTTAGTTCATATAAGTTGTTTATAAGTTGTCCCTTACAAATCATATTTTGATCCTTTTGTATAATGCATATCGAATTTCCAAAAACAAAAGTAAAACCTTCATTATCCAAAACAGGAATAGAAATAAGGTTTCGAATAAGTGACGGAACAAATAAACAATTGTTCAAAACAATGGAAAAACTAGAATCCAAAACAGAAAGATAAATTGTCCCAATGGCTTCAGCAGCAACCCTTGCTCCGTTGCCCATTCTTAGGTAGGTCTCACCCACATTAAGCTTCCTACTTCTTGTCATGAGCTGCAAATCATTACAAAGATGTGAGCCACAACCAGTATCCAATACCCAAGCAGAAGATTTAACGGACAAATTAACTTCAACTAAATACGTACCATTTTCAGAACGTTTCTGATCGAGGTAAGCCTTGCAGTTGCGTCGCCAATGGCCCTTCTTTCCACAATGATGGCAAGCGTCATCAACTTGCTTGGTGACCTTGTCATTCTTCACTCCGCTCGACTCGCCCTTCTCAAGTTTCTTGCTCGGGCCGAAACTTCTTTCTTTCCTTTTCTTCTGCAAAGAACCTGTCTTCACAGAAGGAGCAACTAGGAGAACAGATTTCTCCTTCTTGATTGTGGACTCATAGCTGACCAACATGTTCAATAACTCATCCAATGGTGGATCGAGCTTGTTCATGTTGAAGTTCACTATGAACGATTCATAAGAACTAGGAAGGGACAGTAGGATCAAATCCACCGAGAGCTCGGCCGGGAGGGTGACATCAAGGCTCACCAACTTCTCAAGGAGAGTGATCATCTTGAGACCGTGCTCGTGGACCGAAGCCCCTTCACGCAGCCTCATGGTGATCAACTCCTTGGTAGCTGAGTACCTCGATGCCCTAGTATTCTCACTGTACATGCTTTCAAGATGATGCTTGATATCATAAGCATGCACGTGAGACTCATACTTCCTCGCGAGCTCTGGCACCATGGATGCTAGCATGTAGCACCTCGCATGGAGGTCGTCCTTCTTCCATGCCTCGAAAGTGGCAGTCTCGTCAGCAGTAGCAGTCGCAGGAAGAGCAGCGGGGGGACGTTCATTGAGCACATAGAGACGCTCCTCGACTTGGAGCACAAGTTTCAGATTGCGAAGCCAATCCAAATAGTTTGGACATTGTTGCTGAGAAAATTTTAAGAAGACAATAATTAGAGTTTAGTTCGTAATAATCGTTACAATTAAAATTTTGGACTTTTATGTTTTAATTGTTCTCCCACTAATTTTATCGAATTCCACCACCCTCTAGCACACAATCGAGAAAACTTATTTTTCTTTAATGGGCTTTAGGTCCAATAGCGCTAATGTAACCCGTAGTTAATCTATCCCGATTACATAAGCCTAAAGGTAGAGTACTATCAATCACATCACTATGTGACCCTAAAGATTGATTTACCTCACACTTGATAATGACCTAAGTTAATCTAGCGAATATCAAAATCTTCGTGTGTCAAGTCTAGCCTACCAATATGAGATGTCATAGATCCAACTATATCAAACTAATGCAATCCCTAGTTAATCTAGCCGACCACATTAATCCAATATAATTTTATCTATGACCGTATCTCCATCTAATGTCAATTAAATTACAGCTTATCCCACAATAGCACTCCCCGCTAACACGGCTTACTGCACTATTATGAGAGGCTACACATAATTTAATTGTTGGTAGAAGGAAAGAAAAATTCAACAATTTGGTTTTTTCTTTATAGCTTGATAATTATTCTTGATTAAGAATGAGGGATTTTATTTATTAAATCTTATTAGCTCATCGGAAGTTTTAGGTTATGATCGTTTGTGATTCCTACAACTATGTTCTCTAGGGTATGTGGAAACGCATATTGATCCTAAGAGAGACATACGATCATCATCGTACTTAATCACAATTATTCATCTCATGAATGAATTAATTAATACGATTAATTGCAAATATAATTAACGGACTCCCTTCACTCATAAATCATTCAAATAAGAATGAAGTCCATTAATTATTTGCCATCTAATTTGTGTTCCATTAATTAAACTAATTTAACGATTAAATTAAATAATTAATCCAACACTATTCTTTGAATTCAAATTAAATTAATGGATCAATTATCTAATTGGGTTTGATTGATAAATAATTTCAAAAATTAAAAATCAATTAATTTTAATATTAATCTCAGATAATCAATAATTTTTTTATTTTTTTTTTTTGTTGTTTTTTTTTTGTTGTGCTGACCGGACCGGTCGGACCGGTCGGACCGGACCGGTTCGGCCAGCTGAAAAACAGCAGAAAGAAACGATTTTCTAAATTTTAAAAAATTTTATATTTTCTGAAATATTCAAAATATTTAATTAATATTAAACCACCCAATTTGATAACACCAAAAATTCAACAATTCAACAAATCGAAGCATGCTTTCGAAAACGATAAACACGTTGACAAATAAACGATTAACCCGTGGCTCTGATACCACTGTTGGGGATCGTGCATGTATACGCAGCGGAATTTAAAAATTTTAGATCGAACTAGTTTCGATTACATGCATAAACTAATCACATAGTCAACGTACCTTAACGCTTCCGCCATACATATGGTAATTATCGATTTAATTGAAAAACACGTAAAACCGAAAATTACGAAACATGCTTGTTCATCATTCAATAAAATCGAAACACGTAATCACATATTACTCACAATCATAAATCATAATTCATACAAACATGCTCCAATTAATTTACGATAGTTTCGATTTATTTACCTCTTGTAGCGTGAGATTTCGACGAATCGAAACCTAGAACCAATCACGTACAAGCTGCAAATTACCAATCCTCGGGGCTGCAACTCACGGCTGGAACAAGCTGATCCAGCAAGCGACGAACGGCGGTGAATGGCAGCAGCAGCGGCGGCGCGTGAGCGGCGTAGCGGCGCATGCGGCGGTGCAGCGGCGGTGCGTGGATTCGTCGGGGCAGCAGCTCCTCTCCAATTAGGTTTCACCTCGTATTTTCGACCCACTCGAACTACAGCACTAGATGTAAACGAGTTAGATAACAACACGAATAAAACGAAGGAAACGAGAGTAGAAAACCGGCGGTTTTCCGGCGGTGGTCGGCGGTAGCGCGGCGGGGCAGCAACGGCCGAAGGGGAGAGCGGCTAGGGCTTGAGCGGCTAGGGTTTGGTGCTGAAAATCTGATCTCAAACTCTTGTTTGAGGTCTATTTATACTTAGGGTTTTCAACCCTAGTGGGCTTAAGTCATTGGGCTTGACCCACTGATGCATTAAGCCCATTCCCTCGTCGGCCTCGTTTCTAATAAACGATCGTCCACAAAATTATAACAAAATTATATTTGTGACGAGCTCAAAGTCCTCGTCGATACGAGTGCCTCTTCGAAATTTCCAATTTCTAAAATTGGAAACTTCCACTTTAGTGGACTTGCTAAATCGGGAAACTTCCCAATTTTGAAAGTTTAGTAAATTCCGCATTTCTCTCTTTCTCCACGTTTATTCCAATTCGCAATTCACAATTACGAATCTTGGATTCAATCATATCGATATCCAATCGTTCAAAGATTAACACATTAATCTATGCTTGTTGTTATCAAGGATCTATATTACACGAGAAGTGTGACCCTCAATGGTTCAGGTGTATGCTAGCCGTGGGCTCACAACTCTTTGTGATTCGAACAACACATTGTTCTTATACGAACTCCTCCCAAGAGTCCCGATTAGAGTAAAACTCATTTTACCTAATCCCCGATCAAATCGGTGCCCAACGAATCAAGATTGGCGTCTAGCAACTACGCATCATGATTCCCTATATACAAATGAAGTGCGTGCAAGAACCTTATGATATAGTTAGCGTACAGTACGATCCTTTCGCAGCACATGTCCCGATTGAACTAGAGGCATTGGTTCACCGAAACCTCTTATAAAGTTCAATAACCGTGCGAACGTTCTAGGTATTATAAATCCGTTCGTGTGTGACTTAGGGAAACACATTTCCCTAATCACCCCACTATCAACTCTGGCCAGAGATTCCATGGATTATAAACCGTCAGAACACACAGGACATCCATGACTACTCAAGCGCTCGAATCCCCTACTACAATACACAGACTTCACACTAGATTTCGGATTGCACGAACGTTGGCCCTTGGAGTGGTCCGCGGTGGGACTCAGGGACAGGTCACGATACAATCGGTCCTCTAGTGAAGTCACGGTGATGTCTGGGTCTTAAGGACTAATGGTGTACAACTATATCTTAGAAACCTATTACTCGATGAATGAGAACCACTTATAGATTTCTAGGGCGAGGGAGTTCAGTGAACTCATCTAATATGAGCGCCCACTCAAGTATGCCGATGTCACAACACCGAGGACTGATGAGATGCAGTACACATACACTAAGTGCTAGTCTCAAAAGGGAAAGGCCGGTATCCTCATTATTGGCGTAACCCATCGACTAGGAACAAGGTTTAACAGTTACATTACATTGCTGAGTTATCTCACGATTCTCCTAGATCAACTCACAGTAATAGAGTAACTCGTTAGGACTATATCTATGCTGCTTGCATGGGATAACAGATATAGAATGCCAAATGAAGTATTTTATTATTACGAACGAAAAACGATTGTTTTATTACAAGATAAAAGGAAAGACCACAGCCACAAGTTGGCTTGTTGGTCACCTACTCCAACAATCTCCCACTTGACCTAAAGCCAACTACTCATAAATCTAAGTTCCATCGACTCTCGATGTTTCTCGTGGACTGATCCTGACAATGGCTTGGTGAAGGGATCTGCAATATTGTCCTGCGAGGTGACTCTGTATAGCTTGACTTCACCTCTCTCTATGATCTCTCGGATCACATGGTATTTTCTCAACACGTGCTTCGACTTCTGATGAGCTCTTGGTTCCTTAGCTTGCGCTACGGCTCCGTTGTTATCGCAGTACAGCCGTACTGGATCGCTAGCGTTCGGAAATACACCCAACTCTTGGATGAATTTCCTAATCCATGACCCTTCCTTTGAAGCATCTAATGCTGCAATATATTCAGCCTCGGTGGTGGAATCAGCCGTCGTGCCTTGTTTGGAACTCTTCCAGCACACGGCACCCCCGTTGACTTTGAATATATACCCCGAGTTTGACTTCGAGTCATCCACGTCCGATTGAAAACTAGAATCCGTGAAGCCTTCTAATTTCAACTCGGTATCCCCATACACCAAAAACACATTTTGCACATAATCCCCTTGTGGTTTTGACATTTTGCACATGACCCCCTTATGATATGAAATTAGGCACATAACCCCCTTGTGGTTTTGACATTTTGCACATGACCCCCTTATGTTATGAAATTAGCACATAACCCATTGAATAGAAAACCGGAAAATACTAAATTACCCCTATCAAGTCAAAAGTTCTTGTTTTAATTTAAAAATAATTGTTCTATAAAATGAAAAGCTTAATGTATTTTTTTGTAAAATAAGAAATATAATATATTATTATGTTTTTTTCTATAATATAATTTCAAAACCACAAGGGGGTTAAGTGCTATTTACTCTTATATATGTTGATTATAAATGAGTAAAACCAGTGTTCTAAATAGCGGTCGTGGCGGTCGATATATCGGCCGCCATATCGGTATCGGTTATAAACCTTTACGATTTTGTTGAGGCGGTTTGGAATATCGGTTTTTTACGGCGAGGCGGTTTGCGGCGGTTTTTTGGCGGGTCAAACTGATATATCGGTCAACAAATCGATTTTTTTTTTTTTTTTTAAATTTAAATTAAAATGAAAATATGTTTTGATTTTTCGTTTTTCTCCAATTCTTTCAACTTCCAAAACCAAACCAAGTACTACCCCGCAATTTATGCTTTGTTGTGTTTATATTAATTGTTGATACGAAAGACTTGCGTAGTATTTGTATTTCGTAAGAATCTTTTATTATATTATGATCTTATTATTTTTAAATTTTTGTTATTTATTGAGTAATTATAATTATATAATAACATATGAATGATAGGATAGAATTATGTTTAAATATTCTTTTATATATATTTTGAGTATTTATAAATAATATTTAGAAATATATTACACTAAATTTAAAAACCGATATATTTCCGATTTATCTCCGATAAATCACCGCCGCGCCGATTTATTGTGTGGCGGTCTCTAACCGCCACGTACCCGATAACCGCCTTTTAGAACCTTGAGTAAAACTCATCTTATTGAGGTGGTAGACGGGGCTAGTAGCACGACAAATACAGTTCCCCGTAAAAATCGAACAACTTTCCACTTAATGGCACAGACAACGCCGTAACGTCCGTTACAATATAAAAATTGTTAGAAGTTACCGAACTACTTTTTGGCAGCAACTTCAGTATTTTTATCCATCAACAACCAATGCAAAACAATGTATAGGGTAATGTAATCAAAATTATAAGTATCCTCTGCTTTTAAAAAAAAATTAGATTATATCGTATTATATCAACTATTCAAAGTTTTCGTTCGATTATTTTATCTAAAACATTTTTTTCATTTTTTATAGGGTAAATTACAAACACCCCCCTGAGGTATGACCAAATTACAAAAACACCCCTCTTGTTTGGATAATTACAACCACCCCCCTCAACTCATCAAATTTAGTGGAATCTTCGAGATTATATGGAATATTATCACTTTTGTACCCGTTTTATCCCATTCAAACTCTACATTATGAAGCAAGATGACCATAATATGTGATTTTTAGCTTGTATATATCAGTTTGTGGTGCATCGAAAACTGTATTTTTTACACAAAGAGTACAAACTAGAGCACATTTCACGGAATCTAGATGACTATGTTGAATTTGGCACCATAAAGGTAAGAAAAAATCATAGTTGAGGGGGGTAGATGTAATTATCCAAACAAGAGGGGGGTTTTTGTAATTTAACCATACCTCAGGGGGGTATTTGTAATTTACCCATTTTTATATGACCCCTATGCATCGCATTAGTATCCTCTTTTCATTCGCAAAGATGTTTGATTTACATCATTGACGTGTTTCAGTCATTTAAAAAAAACTGAATTTACTCAAAAAAAAAAAAAAAAAAAAAAAACTGAATTTAGAATTGATCCTTGTGCATCGCACTGGTGAATTAATAGTTTAATGAAAAATGTTATACTCTTATATCATTATGGTGTAAAGTAATCCAAATTTTCTTAAAAAATGTTCTATTGAATATGAAAATAATAATATATTTTGTATCAATGTAGTGTAAAATAATTATGAGTAACACAAAAATTAGTCCATATTGATATAAAATACATAGATGTAATTGTGATGTTCTTATTGGTCTCCCAATTTACATCAATATATAGTTTTGGTATTCAATTTTTAGTATCATTGAATAAATTAATTGAGTAAAAGAATACAAAATATATATTAAAAAAAAAAAAAAATGAGTAAAATAAGAATCAAGTTTAGGCTGTTTTGTTCGGTTGAATCCACTTGAATTATTGTTTCATGATTTTTTCAATTATTTTTTTGTATTACATAATTATTTTACAGCATATAATATAAAATATAGTATTAGTTATATATTTAATAGGACATTTACTGAAGAAAGTATACACGCTATTAAAATAGAATATTAAATAGATCCAAATTAATTATAAAGTATTATTTTAAAAATACAAAACAAAGAAAATATGTAATATTTGTAAATCATTTATACTTTACAAATTGCTAAAATCATATAGCAAAAAATAAAATAACAGTTAGTTCTATTAGATGAATATTTTGTTTTACTAGATAAAAACGAAAGATAATTAGATTGAAGTTTATTCCACTAAAATTTGAATTACATGAATTTTCAACGAAATTTCGATAAAAAAACAAAATGAATTAGTTGAATTACATGAAGTAGTTTTTTCTATGAGTTAGAAAATAAAAAGTAAACAAATTGAAGCTTATTTTATTTGACACTTTATAAATAAGTCCATCAATAGGTACTTATTTATAAAGAGGTCTTGACAATAAACTATTTTATAAAAAAATCAACACATGATCTAACCTCAATTTAACTCTAAATTTCACAAATTATTCAATTTTAACCCAAACCATATTTTTATGGACAATTTCGTCAATCAGCGCAGTTGATCGCTGGTCTCCGTCGTTGACTTTTTCGATTTTTTCTTCTTCATGATTTTTCCGCCACCGGTTTCTGGCGTTGACTTTTTCGATCTGTTTTTTTTTTTTTGATTTTTTTTCTTTATCATCTTTTTGCCCCCATTTAAACAACAATGTTGTTGTGGTTGACCGTAATATAAACTATATTACTGCTAAACACAGTAAAATTAACTATACTACAATTTAACACAAATATTGCTATATTAATCCCTAACACGGTAATATATACTAACACAACAAAAGTCATTATTATTTTGTAATAGAGTAATATTGATGTGTTGACCGTTCAACAAAGGTAAACATAATAAAAAACCAAAATAATTTATATTACTGTGAGTGACGGTAATATTACTATAACAACAGTAATATTACCGTTCATCCACAGTAATATTATTGTGCTTACTGTAATATTAAAATAATAGATAGTAATATTATTACGTTACTCCGTGAATAACTCAAACAAAACAAAAAATAAAACCCCAATAAAATAATAATATTGATGGAGTTGGCAGTAATATTTTTGTGTTTATAGTTATTTACTGTCAACGACAGTAATATAATTACGTTGACTTGTCAACAAATCAAACAAAATTAAAAAAAAAATAACAAAAAAAATAAAATAATATTGTTGTTGACTATAATTGTACCGTCAACGAAAGTACAATTACATACATGTATTGCCAACGGTAGTACAATTACGTTAATGTACTGTAGTGACAGTACAATTACGTTAATTTACTGTTAGTGACAGTATAATTACATTAATGTACTATCAGTGACAGTATAATTAAAGTTAATGACAACACGATTACAGTCAACGTTTAGCGGCGGACGTAAAACAAAATAATAAATAAATAAATAAATACCACTAAAAATTTCAACACTGGAATCCGGCGGCGGGAAAAACAGCCAAACGAAAAAAATCGAAAAGTCAAAGCCGGAAACTGGCGACAAAAAAATAATTTTGAAAAAGAAAAGTTTAAAAACAAAAAATTAAAATTGGATTTTTGTGGTCAAAATTGATTAAATTAAGGTTACATTGAAGAATTGTGGGTAATGGGTTCCGGGGAATTTTATCATCTACATAAAATTTTCCTTTATTTATAATAAATATTAAAGGGATGTGCTTATTAGCGAAAAAGATATAGCCCCTAAAACTAGAATAATAAAGATGGTTAGTTAGGTACTTATGCACAAAAACTCCTATTTTATTAAGATAAATTATCTAAAAATAAAAGAAAATAAATTAAAGTTTATTTTATTAAAGTCGATTTTAGTAGTATTAGATTTGTGCTGATTTAAGTTAAATTGTACAAAACCCTTTTCTTTTTTAATATTACATATACCTCCTGGTATATAAATTCGAAAATATTACAATTACCCCGCTAGGGGTATACTAGTCTCACAAACACTACTTCTTGGGACATGTGTACAAGGGTATATCTGGAATTTGAAACGAATATTCCATGAAATTTTAAAGATTCCGTTAGTCAGATTCTCGTAATAGTGTAACTATTAGACGAAGCAATAGCTGAGGGGAGTGTTTGCAATTGTCGAAACGACAGGGGTGTGTGAGTTATTTGCTCATTCCACAGGAGTGTCTCTGTAATTTATCCTTTAATTTATACCACAAATTAACTATACACTATCTATAATAGTAAAATGTCAAAATAAAAATTGTTACCCATAATATTGATGCAAACAAAGAACAACATATTGCTCATTGAGCAGAACATGCATAGATAAGTATCCCACATAGGAAAAAGTCCCAACTATAAACTTTGTAACAAAGGTATAAATAGAAGCTCAAAGTGTTTGTGAAATTCACGCAGTTGCGCAGTGTGCGCTCGCCGCTTTTCAAGCAGCATACGCCACTTTTTTTAGGGTCTTTTCCTCATTAGGAATTAGCCCTATTAATTTTGGTTTAAATATCTTTTATCAAACATCAAAACTCTACATATGTTGGAGAAAATGCAGCAAATATAGAAATTTTTTTCATAACTAACATTGCCGACACGTTAGTTTTATACTCCCTCTGTTTCATAATATCTGTCACTCTAGATAATTTTTTTTGTTTCATATTATCTGTCACTTTAAATTTCCAACACTTCATTAATTACTTAATTTTCAGTTTATAACCTAATTAACTCTTTCTAACACTCTTTTCTTAACTCATTTCTCTCTCTTATTAATTACAAGGTAAGGTCATTTTAGTCTTAAACCATAGATTTTCCTAACATCAAAACACATTTAATGAAATTCTTAATATTTGTGTAAAGCTAAAAAACGACACTTAAAATGGAACGGAGGGAGTATTAATAGCCTCTCGTTTTATTAAAAATTAATTGTTTGCTTCATTCAGAAAAGCATAGCCTAATGTTAGTGAAGTTTAAATCTTTTCCTATTAGTTGCTCAAAAATTGGTATACGAGATGGCTTTAGAATCAAATTCGATTTGTTTGAGTTTCAAATACGGGTCTAGTTGGTTATGGATTATCTTAAATTTTTGTTTTCCTTTCTTTAGGATTAATTTATACAAATTTGTGGGGTAAACAACGTAACCAAATTCTCCCATATTCTTTTTATTGCCTAAACCCCCCGTGTTTCATTTTTCTTGCATGAAATCTTCATTACCGTTAATAGTTAACACCGTTAAGTATATAGGGGATTTTATACAAGTTTTTCGCAACACAAGGGGATTTTATGCAAAATTAATTTATTCATTTAAAATTCAAATTATTTTCTTAATTAAGGAATACATCTATTAATTTAAAATACGAAAACAAAAAAAATTAATAATATTTGAGATGGAAGTTGGAACGAATTGTAAAATTATTTATGTTATTTTCACATATAGTTAATTCATAACTATATGTAATATAATTATGCATTTTAAAAAATCAATTTTTTAAATACACTAACAAATTATATCATATAAAAAATGTTTTTTTAAAAAACAATTCACCGCACCTATTAAATTTCTATTTTCCATATTGTATCTGAACAAATGTGTCCGACTCAATTTAAGAATATAATATGAAATCTAAACGAATAAATCAATTTTTCATAGAATCCCTTTGTATTGTAGAAAATATGCACTAAATCCCCCTCTATTAGTTAACGGAGTTAACTTTTAACACTTCGTATAAAGTAAAATTAAACACAAGGTTGTTTTACGCAAGAAAAAAAAACACAAGGGAATTTGGCGCAAGTTTTCCTTAACACATGGAGATTTTATGTTGTTTACCCTAAAATTGTGTGTACATAGTTATATTTGCTTGCAAAAAAATGGCGACAAGGTTTTTACCTTTATAGAGTTTTGTTGATTGTGCTACTGACTGAGGGATTTCTTAAGCTTCGACGAGTAATTCAATTGCAAAGATGAAAAATGCTACAGAAAGTATATAAGTATTAGGAATTACTAGGGTTGTCCCACATCGATGAATAAACTACTGATGGTGTGTAGAAAGTTTTATAAGTTAAATAATTTTGTGCAAGAAACTCACTTACCTGGACGGGGTCAATAGGCAATCAATAAGACCTATGGCCTATGCTGGTGACCTCCATTGCACTTTGGAGGGGTGCTAGTGTAAGGTCGGCCCAAGAGGTCGAGCCTGCGTCATAATTTGTGATAGATGGGGCATGCGTTCGCGCGGCCCCTGCCCAATTCTAGTTTAAGATTTATTTCAAATGTTTGTATTTGTAAATATAGATTAAAAGTTTGTACTAAAAAAATGGAGCTTGTTGTAGTCATCTTGCATTAGTCATAATTCATTGTTGTATGAGGGGTGCTAGTGTAAGGTCGGCCCAAGACGTCGAGCATGCGTCATAATTTCTGATAGAGGCGGCCTGCGTTCGCGTGGCCTTTGCCCAATTATAGTTTAAGAAAATGGAGCTTGTTGGGTCATCTTGCATCAGCTATAATTAATGTTGTATTAGGGGCAATTTGCTAAAGAACCCTAAATAATAGATATTATAGGAATAAATTCATGTCATACTTTTTATTTTTCTATTGGATATTTTGTGGCAAAAACACCCCTAATAATTTAAGAAAATAATTATTCTCTGAACTTTTGGCCACATTGTTAAACTATAATCCCTTCATTCTCTCCCCCAAATCACTAAATCAAATATCCATAACCAACAACTTCGATTTCTCCAGAAAAATTGTTTCTAAATCGCAAACCCTTGATGCGTAGGGTTTGCAGTTGGTCTTCCCATAGCAATTAAGAATTTGCAGTTCGTCTTCCCGTAATTTGCAGTTCGTCTTTCGACAACAATTTAGCTTCAACTTGTATTTTTTTGTTTAGTTTTCGTTTGCAATTTTTTTTATGGATGTTGGGGCTGCTGTCGAATTTATTGTGTTAAAACATGTTGTTGTTGTTAAGTTGGTGTACAAATTACTGGAGAATACATTTAGTTGTTCCTTAATTTGATAAAAAAATGTAATTGCATATTGCACTTTGCAAGTGAAGTTGTTATTAAACTTATGCAGTTCATCTTTTTTTTTAATTGAAGTCGTTATTGTTTGTTTTCATTTCATGTTTACATTCGTGGGTGACCTGTTGTTGTCCTCTCCAATTCATATTTGCTAGTAATTTCAGTATACATTGTATACTGTTTTATAATGGCAATGTTTGTTGTATCTTGATGTTTTTGTTATGCATTATGTTGCTAATAATTTGGTGTGCATTGTATTGTATTTTCATATACTCGACTTCAGTTTTCCCTTTTCACATTTTTGCAAGAAGTCCTCTGTTTACATTTTCAATTTGCATTTTGCAGTTGTTGTTTAAGGTTGCATATGTTGTTTACTGTTTGCATTTTGTAATTCTTAATTTTTATCGTAGTTTTTCTTCATGTTTTCCTATTATTCTCCACATATTTGCAAGAGGTTTTATATTCACATTTTTCAGTTCTTGTGTTAAACTTGCATATGTTATTTTTTGTATGCAATAACAATCTTTATATTTTTGTTATTTTCCTATTATGTTGATCTGTAAATAATAAATTTTGGTTAAAGTTTGCAATTTATTTATTTGCAGGTTCAGGATGGTACACTGGATTGTATGTTTACTTTAACCCTTGCACATACATGTTGATAAGCCAATAGGATGAGAGATGTTCATCAAGAGCGCAAGTGAAAAAAATGATTGTTTATAACTCACATTCATTTTAGTATTTCAAGACATTTTACTATTTGTTGAGCAAATTCCATTTCTTGTAAAAATATTACCCATCGTTAAACTTAAACCATTACAATTTTTAATTGCAGTTTTTATATTATTGTTGCATATTCTATAATGTTGTTATTGATTAACTTTTCAGTTACAAATTGCAATTTGCAATTTGCAATTTCTATTTTATTTTGCAAATTTATTTTGTCTATCAAATTATTTTTGCTGTTCATTGAAGCAAAATTAATTAGAAAATTTAAATATATATTATAAATTATAAGTTCACGAAAAAGAATAGTGAGAGACAAAGATACGTGGATATTAGAGAGAAAAAGAGACGAAATCCCTCGTCTCCGGGACTCCTATCCCTTGGTCCGATAAGTATTTGATGGAATGATGTAAATTCATGGTGACTCAACGGGTCGTTAGGTTCTCTCTACGCTCTATTTCCTCTGACTTCTCTTTTCTCTAGGTTTTCAAATTAACAAATTAAAAATAATTGAATAAAATGGAAAAATCAAAACTTTATATTTTGAATTACCACAACCCACGCCCCCACTAAGCCCCATCCCCTAAACCCCACACACACCCCGTGTCTGCCATGGACGCCAATTCCATGGCAGGGGCACCTTCTTCCCACATTGACCATGACGACCCAATTTTATCGACGACCACTCTGGACGGCACTCCACCAGCACCACACAACTTCTTCACCAAATTTTATTTTCCCCAAAAAATCATTGTAACATAAAAAATCGATGTTAATTCGAACAGAAAATAAAATTAATAGGTTAGATAAAATGATTACTTTGACTGCAGAATAAATTTGTGAAGATTTTCTTCAAGCTCAAATCTCAAATTTGGGTTGTTTTATGATGTTTTTGTGCAACTATAAGGGGAAAAAAGAACTGTGTTTGAGAAACGTTTTTGGGTTGTTGTGTTTTTGGAGAGAGAAAATAATTTAATTATGTGTATGATTTAGTAACTTTTGTGTGGGATTTAGTATTTCAGTTTGGTAAATTTAATGCACAATTGTTGTAATATTTACTTTTGAAGTTGTAATAATGTATGGTAATGTTGGTACCGTATTTACCGGTCAACACAAAACGCACAAAAAGAAAATCAAAGCTAGCTTAGAATTGAATAAGAAGAGAAGAATTAAACTAATTCAATTGAAACGAGGGAAATAAATTTGAAACCATGATCAAAACTTAGGAAAAAAATCGACAAAATAACGGGCAAAATTTAGAAAAATGCATGTTAGAGAATATTATATTATAGAACTCTTGTAATATTAGGATTCTGGTATGATTGAGTTACCTAGATTAGTTAGGATTTAGTTACGTTGTCAAACTCTATTACCTTACAATATTTCTCTATATATATTCCATGTAATCAACCCATAATATAATGGGGGTTTCTATTACGTATTATTATTTCTCTCTTTCTATTCTTCCTATATGGTATCAGAGCACCAGGTTTTTTAACCTAGCCGTCTTTCTTCTCTATAGCGGTGACCACCCAATTTTCTCCTTCCCCTTCTCTATGGCGGTGACCACCCAATTTTCTCCCTCCCCCGGTGGTGGTACTCTTAATATCTTTCTTTTTTCTATTTTTTTCCATGAACACCACCCGAATTTTCTCTCTCCCCGGTGGTGCATCTTCTTCTTCTTCTTCTTCTTCTTCTTCTTCTTCTTCTTCTTCTTCTTCTTCTTCTTCTTCTTCTTCTTCTTCTTCCTCTTCTTCTCCTCCATGGCCTAAAACCTAGCCCCCGCTCTCTTCTTCTCCATGGTGGTAACTTATATTTTTTTTTCTTCCAACATCTTCTTCTTCTTAGTCGGTCTTCCCCTTCTCATATCTTCTCTCTCTCGACAAAAAAATAAAAATAAAAAAAAAACTCTTTTGCAAGAGCAATTTATTTTCTCTCTCCCGTTATTATTTTTATTATTATTTTATTTTCTATCATTTTGGCAGATATTTTCACCAATGATTTCACTACTGCTGGATTTCAACGGTATTCTGTCCAATCTTCACTTTTGGAGTATATTCGTTCCGACTGCGGGAGCGTGTTAGCAAGTGATTGTCCAGTCTTCACGTTCGTCACGTTTCGACTGCGTGGGCGTGTTAGAGAATATTATATTATAGAACTCTTGTAATATTAGGATTCTAGTATGATTGAGTTACCTAGATTAGTTAGGATTTAGTTACCTAGTCAAACTGTATTACCTTACAATATTTCTCTATATATATTCCATTTAATATTTCTCTATTACCTAGTATGATTGTAATATTATATTATAGAACTCTTGTAAAATTAGGATTCTAGTATGATTGAGTTAACCTAATTAGTTAGGATTTAGTTACCTAGTCAAACTCTATTACCTTACAATATTTCTCTATATATATTCCATGTAATCAACCCATAATATAATGAGAGTTTCTATTACGTATTATTATTTCTCTCTTTCTCCTATTCTATTCTTCCTATAATGCACATAAAAATAAATGTGAAGAAAATTATAATTAAAAATTTATGAATAATTATGAGAATCAGGATAACAAAGTTTCGGCCCTGGCTCCGTAAACCCTTGGTTAGCACTTGAGGAAAATCCGACAGTCACGTTCTTGCAGATAGCTTGTGATATTGTATTATCCCTCAATCCAACTCTAAACATCACATCAAATTCCAACGTGAGGCAATAATGTGTTTACAGTTGCGTAAAGAGAATCCACGTTTCTTGCATCCCGATTAGACGATCTGACGACTGTCGTTGACCAATCATGCGAAATGCAACGTAATAAAACATCCAAATCAACTGCTGAATATAGTCGATTAAGCCTTAATTGACCATGGAACACGTACATAGTCGATTTAAGGTCCAGTCTGCGCGAATGTCTCTATCCACGTTGTCCTCCGCCCGATCTACCAAAAAAACTCTAGATCTGCCTCCCTCGCGCCGTCGCAACACCACACCATCCCATAATCCTTGCAACTTCATCTCATTCCATCCCACACCTTGTGACTTCATCCCACCCACAATCCTGAACCCAAACAAACCATTTTTCCATCTCCAACTAGATTTAGATTAAAACCAAAAACATAATATAGATCGAAATTGAAACCAAGTAGACCAGAGAAAAAAATTTAGATATACTCAAAAGATATGGTTTTTCGGCGTCGATGACTTGAGACAAGGTCTTCACTCTCCGCTGGCGCTGCCATCATCTCCGCCTCCATCGCTGCCATGGTTTTCACGTCTCCATCGCCAATGACTTCAGACATGGTCCTCCCTCCACCGCTGGTGTTTCTGTGAGTGAAGATAATATAAGAGAGAATGAAGAACGATGAAGATTAGGGTTGGGGTACGTATGGACTTTATAAGGGTAGTTTGGGAATTATAGAAATTCATTTTACTGAAAATGTATCTAAGGGAATTTTCTATAATTATTATTAAAAGAGTGTTTCTATTAACCACATTTCCTAGATGGGGGTCTGCTAACTTTCCCTATTATTACTTTTTGTTAATTTTCTTTAATTTCCCACAGGGTATTCTTGAAGATTGATTAAAGTTGGAAGTGGGACTAGTTTATTTCCATTTTTATTTTTCACCATTTTTCTATAATGGAAATTTAATGCATATAATAAAGGGTAAATTTTATTTTGCACCCTGTACTATGCAAAATGTATTATTTACCCCCATGATGTATAGAAAACATCAAACACCTCCCTGCCGTTAGTTTGCTTTCCTAATTCCATTAGTCAAACCTTTTGAGCGGATGTTGCAAAGAGTTGTTGGCTTTTCTTTAACGAAAATACCTCCAAAAATCTTTATATATAGGTTGCTTAGTTTTGACCATTTTTCGCTCTTTTCAATCCTTTTTTTTCAACTTTATTCAGTCATTTTTTTTACTTTTTTCAGTTTTTTTTTTCTCTTTTGTTTATGCATACAAAAATTGAAGTCGAATCAATAAGAAAGAAACTTTGCAAATCATGAAAAAAAAAACTGAAAAACTCTGAAATCTAAATAAAACCCTAAAATTTAAATAAAATCTTACGAAAGAATTGCAAATTAAAAACGAAGCTGTCATATTATAATGGCAAAACCCCCCAAAAAATAAAATAGAAAACCCCGAAAATCAAACACTAAAATCGACCAAAAAAACCCTAATTTAAATAAATGCTAAAAATCGTCAAAAATCCATAAAAATAAATCTTAAAAAATTAGAGATTATATCATACATAAAGCAGAGTGAAAGAGTCATTTCACGCTCAAATTTAACAACGTTAAAAGCTGGACCATTGACCGTAAAAATAGGGGGGCGTTTGATGCTTTCGATACTTCGGGGGTAAATGATACATTTCAATAGTATAGAGGTGCAAAATAAATTTTACCCTATGATAAAGACAACTGTAATACATTTATGTCCACGAAGATAAATTTAGGTAATATAATGGATGATTTGAAAAAGAATTTATTGGGTTTGATTGAATATGTACAAGAAAGTTCGCCTTTGGCTACAATGAATTTCGTTGGGGAAAGTATATAATTTCGTTGCTAATTTTATTCGCAACGAAAATAAGTCATTGCTAGCTTCGTTGTCTTTTATTTGTTACGGAAAGTTCGGGGCAACAAATTAAAAGTTGTTGCCAATACATTTAGTTTGCGCAACGAATTCATGTCGTTGGCAAATATTTGTCGTTGCCTATACATTTAGAATGCACAATGTTGGTAATTATATATCGTTGCTAATGTATTATGTATACACAACGAATTTATTTTCGTTTCCAACGAATTTATTTCATTGCAAAACATATGGTCCGGATTGTTATCGAAGCCAGACCCACATCCGTCAACCCGACCCACATCCATTGGACCACAGAGCCAAGCCGGACCCGCATCCATTGGACCACTGGCCACTTCCGAATATGAATAGTTGGGTCGAACTCACGGCCGGCCCAACGGGCTGTTAAATGTTAAATATATGAAAATATGACAATCGAAGGAATTGAACCCTGGTTGATTTGAAGTTAGAGCCACTTCAAACCACTGGGCAACATTATATTCTGCAAATTGGCTGAAAATAAATTTACACAAACAAAATAGACAAGGTATAATGTTTAATATAGTTATATAAATAAATAATATGTAAAAAAAATAATTTACATTAAAATTAAATTATAAATATAACATCTTGTCATTAATTCTCCACTATTAATAAATGTATATATACTTAATTTTTAAAACCATATAAACAATTGACTTAACAAAAAATGCATGAGTTAGTGCTAGTTAATATGAATAAATACGATTTTTCTTATCATATTTTATTTTATTATATATATATATATATATATATATATATATATATATATATATATATATATACCTAATTGGGCCGACCCTATGGGCCCCAATTTATCTAATAATTGGGCCTAATACACAAAAGCCCAATCACCTTAGGCCCATTACACAAAAGCCCAAGCACCTTCAAAGTAAGGCTTGGGCTCAACAAAGTAAGCTCAACCCAATCAACGACATATAAATAGATGTTTTTACTCATTTGTGAAGGTACGTTCTATATTTCTACAACAATCTAGAGTTTTATTCTCTCTACATCTCCACGATACGTACATCTGACCTGAGCATCGGAGGGATTTCCGCCGGATCAACCCCCGGCTTAGTTCACGTGTCTTCATTTCGCAGGGACCTCACGATCATCAAGTTGTCAAGCTACTGATCCGCTTTGCTCTCCCAGCTCGTTTTCTGCACTACCCCAGGTGATCTAAGTAATTACTAATTAGCATCATCATTTTGGCGCCGTCTGTGGGAACGATGCAAACCAGATCGCGTAGCCAACAAGATCCTTCTGAGGTGTCTGCTCGGAGAGAAAATAACACAGCTAATAGCCTCCCAGTCCGTGGAGGATCTGGCTTGCCACTTCCTCCACGTGCCGCGGATCCGCCTCACGAGGTTCAGGTGATCCCCCTCGGGACCCACCATTCGCCGATCCACCATGTTGGGTATTGGACACGTGTACGCAGCAGAAAACAAATATTTTATGCGATTTAAACAACTTTAAACACACATAAACACATGCCCGATAATTGAAACAATTTATTGCGTACCTTTGCGCTTCCAGCGAAATTTAAAAGCAACATTCATGCTTAATAATTTAACTAAATTTAAATCAATTAGCATGCTCGCATTTAAATCAAATGTCCATGCTCGCGATAAATAAACAATTCCATGTATTCACATAAAATCATACAAGAACGAACATAAACATTCTATTTAAACGTAAACGAATCAAGGAACAATGAATTCGTGAGTTTACCTCTTGAAGCGTGAGGTAGGCGGACTAAGCAAAACAGGATTGCTACGGAAACCAATCCATACAATCCGGAAGGGGGCAGCAGCGGCGGAACAGCAGCAACGGCAATGCGAGTCGTGGCGGCGCGTGTGACTCACGCGCGGTCTTCGGGCGGCGCGTGGGGTTGCGTGCGGCTTCGGCTCGTGCGCTGCTCCTCGATTCTTCGATCTTCGATCTTCCTCCTCTCGGATTTCACCTCGTATACTTCGATCTACTAAACACGTAGCACTAGACACGTAATAGTTAGAAAAATGGAAGAAAAAAAAAAGAAGGAAAGGAATACCGAAAGGGATCGGCCAACGGATGGCCGATTTCGGCAATTTCCGGCGACGGCGCGGTGGCCGAGTGGAGATGGCCGAGAGAGAGAGAGAGAGAGAGAGAGAGAGAGAGAGAGAGAGAGAGAGAGAGAGAGAGAGAGAGAGAGAGAGAGAGCGGCTAGGGTTAGGGTGTGTCTATGCAAGACCTATAAATCAAGTATTTATTGTGTCTTGCATAAAACCCTAGCTGGCTTAAGTTGGACCGGGCCCAACAGCTTAAGTTCGTTAGTTCTTTTACTTGTTCGTCTATCTCAATTCAATGATCGGAAAATTGTAACGATTACATTTTCGGAATCATTGTAATGTCCTCGTCATTACGAGTGCCAACGCTCGATTTCCAACTTTCCAAAAGTGGAAACCCTAATTCAGTGCACTTTCTAAATTTGGAAACTTCCCGATTTAGAAAGTTCACTAATACGTTTGCCTATTCTTTTCCTTTTCTTATTCTCATTCATAATTCCAAATTACGAATGTTGGACCCAATCATATTGACTTCCAATCATGCAAAGATAAACCATTTTATCTCTGACCGTTTATTCAAAGATCTCATCTCATGTGCACGAGCAGTGTGACCCTCGATGGTTCAGGTATAAGCTAGCCGTGGGCCCACAACCCTTTGTGGTCAAAACTCGTCCCTTAGAGTTATGATTAAGATGAAGCTCGTTTCACCTTAATCACCCAACGAATCAAGATTGGCGTCTAGCAACTACGCGTAATGATTCCCTAGATACAAATGAAGTGCCTGCAAGAACCTTCAGATATAGTTAACGTACAGTACGGTCCCTTCGATACATATGTCCCGATTGAACTAGAGGCATTGGTTCATCGAGACCTCTTTATTTGTTCAATGACGGTGCGATCGTTCTAAGTGTTGTAATCGTTATGTGCGTGACTTAGAGAATCGAATTCTCTAATCATCACCTAGTCAGCTCTAGCGAGAGACTTAGAATGATTACAAACTATCAGAACACACAGGACATCCAAGACTATTCTAGCAATCCAATCCCCGACTACAATGCACAGACCTCCCACTAGATTTCGGACTGCACGAACACTGGCCCTTGGGATGGTCCTCGGTGGAACTCAGGGACATGTCACGATACAGCTGGTCCTCTAATGACCACGGTGATGTCTAGGTCATAAGGACTAATGGTGTACAACTATACCATAGATATCTCTACTCGATTATTGGGAACCACTTAGAGATTTCTAGGGTGAAGAAGTTCAGTGAAGTCGTCAACTTACGAGCACCCACTTATGCATGCCGATATCACAATATCGTTTACTGATGAGATGCAGTACACATACACTAAGTGCTAGTCTCTTAATGGGAATGACCGATATCCTCATTTGTGGCGTAACCCTTCGACTAGGAACACGTTTAACCGTTATAATACTTAAGTAAATATCTCACGATCCTAACGATCAATTACTAGCACTTGTAATAACTGTAAGGACTATATCTATGCTTGTGACAAAGGGACAAAGATATATAATGCCAATGTGTTTTATCATTAATACGAATAAAGGTTCGTTTATTACAATAATAAATACGAAAGACCACAACAAACGCTCCTAATGCAATACCAGCGCCAGCTCCACCTGTGGTGCAACCTATGGCACCACCGCCAGTCCAGAACCAAATAAGTGTCTCCTCCTCCACCTCGGACCCACGGTCCCGAGTGCAGCTATCCACCAATCACAGGGGGGCACAGCCTAGACAGCAACGTCAGCGCTCACCCCACGGGGGAATGCGTCTCCACAGAGAGTCCCTCTCTTTAATGAAGGAGAAGGCGAGGTAAACAGCAGAATGTCTCGCCAAATCCTTTCCCCCAACCGAACAATCCAATGGGTAAAAGAATGCCCGTCCAAGTAAGACGCAGCCCTTTCACCATAGACATCCTCAACGAGGTATTACCTCAAGGAGTGAAGATCTCGGGGTTACCTCAATTTGAAGGGACCACCGATCCACAAGAGCATATAGAGAAATTCAACGCCATGGCAGATTTGTATGGCCCGACGGACGCTGCGATGTGCAAAATGTTCCGCACCACTCTCTCCAGGAGAGCTATGAATTGGTTCAACTCTCTACCCACTGGATCGATTGGCACCTTGGCTCGGCTGTCAACACGGTTCACCAACCAATTCGCCATCAACAAGCAGTATGCCAAGACCCCAGCCAGCCTTTTCTCTGTAGTACAGAGAGATAACGAAACGCTCCGCAACTACATCAAGCGTTTTGTAGAAGCCGTCCATGAAGTCCCCAGTGTAGGGCAAGACATGCTCTCTGGGATTATGAAACAAAACTTGAAGCCGGGTAGATTCAAAGAATCTATCGCCGGAAGGCCTCCAGGCAACCTAGAGGAGTTGCTGAACCGAGCTGAGAAATACGTGCGAATAGAGGAAGCTTCTACCCATGCTCCTCCCAAGAGGAAGAGGGAAGATGGTCGACAGGACGTTAGAAGACGAGATGATAGACGTCCACCACCCCCATCTCAAGGCCAATCGTCTCCCTCATACAATCGGTTCACTCCTGCTAAACACTCGCCTCACTGAAATCCTTCATGTGATAGAACAAAGAGGTTTAGCAGAACCTCCACGTCCTATGCAGCCAAATGCGAAACGAGAAAAGTCGAATCGCTACTGTCGATTCCATAAGGATAGGGGACATACTGCCAAGGACCGTGCACAACTCAAAGTAGCCATTGAAAGATTGATCAAGCAGGGCCACTTAGGCGAGTACATCGATAAGACTCGAAACAAGCGCCGTGAGGACCTCCCACGCCGAGATAACAATCGAGATCAACCACACAAAGAGAGGAGGGAGGTCATCGGCGAGAACAAGATAACAATGATAATCAACCCACCCGGGGAGTCATTGCCTTTATCTCCCGAGGACCGGCGGGTGGCGATTCACAAAATGCGAGACGCAACCTTGCTCGGTCAGCACGTATGAATCAAGAGCATGCCTCTTCATCCGCGTCTATCTACCAGATACGGAGACCCGATAATAACATAGTATACACAACGAATTTATTTTCGTTGCCAACGAATTTATTTCATTGCAAAACATATGGTCCGGAATTTTATCGAAGCCAGACCCACATCCGTCAACCCGACCCACATCCATTGGACCACAGAGCCAAGCCGGACCCGCATCCATTGGACCACTGGCCACTTCGGAATATGAAAAGTTGGGTCGAACTCACGACCGTCCCAACGGACTGTTAAATGTTAAATATATGAAAATATGACAATGGAAGGAATTCAACCCTGGTTGAATTGAAGTTAGAGCCACTTCAAACCGCTGGGGCAACATTATATTCACCAAATTGGCTGAAAATAAATTTATACAAACTAAATACACAAGGTATAATGTTTAATATAGTTATATAAATAAATAATATGTAAAAAAATTATTTACAATAAAATTCAATTATAAATATAACATCTTGTCATTAATTCTCCACTATTAATAAATGTATATATACTTAATTTTTAAAACCATATAAACAATTGACTTAACAAAAAATGCATGAGTTACTGCTAGTTAATATAAATAAATACGATTTTTCTTATTATATTTTATTTTATTATATATATATATATATATATATATATATATATATATATATATATATATATATATATATATATATATATATATATATATATATATATATATATATATATATATAATTGGGCCGACCCAATGGGCCCCAATTTATCTAATAATTGGGCCCAACACACTAAAGCCCAATCACCTACAATTGGGCCCATTACACGAAAGCCCAAGCACCTTCAAAGTAAGGCTTGGGCCCAACAAAGTAAGCCCAACCCAATCAACGACATATAAATAGATGTTTTTACTCATTTGTGAATGTACGTTCTATATTTCAACAACAACCTAGAGTTTTATTCTTTCTACATCTCCACGATCCGTACATCTGACTTGAGCGTCGGAGGGGTTTCCGTCGGATCAACCCCCGGCTTAGTTCACGTGTGTTCATTTCGCATGGACCTCAGGATCATCAAGTTGTCAAGCTACTGATCCGCTTTGCTCTCCCAGCTCGTTTTCTGCACTACCCCAGGTGATCTAAGTAATTAGCATCATCAGTATAATAATAATAATAATAATAATAATAATAATAATAATAATAATAATAATAATAATCTTATATATAAAAGAAAGAAACGCTAGGGCAACCCTAAGAAACCCTAATGTCATATTTGTAAATTTTTTTCAATTTTTATCAATTTTTTATCCCCTTAATATTAATTTAAATATTACTTTCGAATTTTATCATATTTGTATCCCCTAAATATTATTTTAAATATTATTTTTTATTTTTTATCAGATTTTTGTCTACTAAATATTATTTTTTTATTTTTATCAAATTTTTATCTCCTAAATATTATTATAAATATTTTTTTTTAATTTTATCAAATTTATATCGCCTAACTATAATTTTAAATATAATTTTCAACTTTTAGCAGATTTTATCTCCTAAATATTATTTTCGAATTTTATCAAATTTATATCTCCTAAATAATATTTTAAATATTTTTTTCGAGTTTTATCATGTTTTTATTATTGTTTTATATCCTAACTCTTATATATAAAAGAAAGAAACGCTAGGGCAACCCTAAGAAACCCTAATGTCATATTTGTAAATTTTTTTCAATTTTTATCAAATTTTTATCCCCTTAATATTAATTTAAATATTACTTTCGAATTTTATCATATTTGTATCCCCTAAATATTATTTTAAATATTATTTTTTATTTTTTATCAGATTTTTGTCTACTAAATATTATTTTTTTATTTTTATCAAATTTTTATCTCCTAAATATTATTATAAATAATTTTTTTTAATTTTATCAAATTTATATCGCCTAACTATAATTTAAATATAATTTTCAACTTTTAGCAGATTTTTATCTCCTAAATATTATTTTCGAATTTTATCAAATTTATATCTCCTAAATAATATTTTAAATATTTTTTTCGATTTTTATCATGTTTTTATTATTTTTTTATATCCTAAATATTAATTTTGTTTTTTTATCAGATTATATATAAAAGAAAGAAACGCTAGGGCAACCCTAAGAAACCCTAATGTCATATTTGTAAATTTTTTTCAATTTTTATCAATTTTTTATCCCCTTAATATTAATTTAAATATTACTTTCGAATTTTATCATATTTGTATCCCCTAAATATTATTTTAAATATTATTTTTTATTTTTTATCAGATTTTTGTCTACTAAATATTATTTTTTTATTTTTATCAAATTTTTATCTCCTAAATATTATTATAAATAATTTTTTTTAATTTTATCAAATTTATATCGCCTAACTATAATTTTAAATATAATTTTCAACTTTTAGTAGATTTTATCTCCTAAATATTATTTTCGAATTTTATCAAATTTATATCTCCTAAATAAAATTTTAAATATTTTTTTCGAGTTTTATCATGTTTTTATTATTTTTTTATATCCTAACTCTTATATATAAAAGAAAGAAACGCTAGGGCAACCCTAAGAAACCCTAATGTCATATTTGTAAATTTTTTTCAATTTTTATCAAATTTTTATCCCCTTAATATTAATTTAAATATTACTTTCGAATTTTATCATATTTGTATCCCCTAAATATTATTTTAAATATTATTTTTTATTTTTTATCAGATTTTTGTCTACTAAATATTATTTTTTTATTTTTATCAAATTTTTATCTCCTAAATATTATTATAAATAATTTTTTTTAATTTTATCAAATTTATATCGCCTAACTATAATTTTAAATATAATTTTCAACTTTTAGCAGATTTTATCTCCTAAATATTATTTTCGAATTTTATCAAATTTATATCTCCTAAATAATATTTTAAATATTTTTTTCGAGTTTTATCATGTTTTTATTATTGTTTTATATCCTAACTCTTATATATAAAAGAAAGAAACGCTAGGGCAACCCTAAGAAACCCTAATGTCATATTTGTAAATTTTTTTCAATTTTTATCAAATTTTTATCCCCTTAATATTAATTTAAATATTACTTTCGAATTTTATCATATTTGTATCCCCTAAATATTATTTTAAATATTATTTTTTATTTTTTATCAGATTTTTGTCTACTAAATATTATTTTTTTATTTTTATCAAATTTTTATCTCCTAAATATTATTATAAATAATTTTTTTTAATTTTATCAAATTTATATCGCCTAACTATAATTTAAATATAATTTTCAACTTTTAGCAGATTTTTATCTCCTAAATATTATTTTCGAATTTTATCAAATTTATATCTCCTAAATAATATTTTAAATATTTTTTTCGAGTTTTATCATGTTTTTATTATTTTTTTATATCCTAAATATTAATTTTGTTTTTTTATCAGATTATTGTCTCCTAAATATTATTTTCGATTTTTCATCAAATTTTTATCTCCTAAATATTATTTTAAATAATAATTTTGATTTTAATCATATTTTATCTCCTAAATATTATTCTAATTATTATTTTCGTATTTTATCAACTTTTATCTCATTAACATTATTTGAAATATTATTTTCGATTTTTATCAAATTTTTATCTCCTTACTATTACTTTAAATTTTATTTTCGATTTTTATCAGATTTTTAGCTCCTATATATTATTTTTTGTTTTTTTATCAAATTTTTATCTCCTGAATATTATTTTAAATATTATTATCGATTTTCATCAATTTTTTATCTCCTAGATATCTTATCTATAAAAGAAAGAAACGCTAGGGCAACCCTAAGAAACCCTAATTTCATATTTGTAATTTTGTTTTTCAATTTTTATCAAATTGTATTCTCCTTAATATTATTTTAAATATTATTTTCGATTTTTATCATATTTGTATCCCCTAAATATTATTTTAAATATTATTTTTTATTTTTATCAGATTTTTGTCTCTTAAATATTATTTTTTATTTTTATCAAATTTTTATCTCCTAAATATTAATATAAATAATATTTTTTATGTCTGCAACATTTGAATTTTATGTCTTCCCTACCTAAGGCTTCTTCTTTTGGTAACCCGACTTTAGAGTTTGTTTCTTATATTTTTCTTCATCCTATTGACTGTGTGGCAATTAGTTTATATTTTTTTCCATCATGGCTTATAGGTAGTTTCATTTTGTTAAATTATGTGTGTCATTAATTTATACCAAAGTTTTCAAATTTTATGTATAACAATTATTTCATTTTATATGTTATTGCACATGTTATTGAAAGGGATGATTTGAGAAAATTATACCAAAAATGGGCGGAGCCACAAGCTATTGGAAGTCGACCTTCAAGACTTATTGTTTGTATGCGATATTTAATTTATTGTTTCTTAATTTTCCAATTGTTAATTCCAGTGGCAAAACAGCCTTAAAATGAGACAGTGGAGAAGGGCTTAGTTCCGATGCAAGATGTATAGATGGCTTTTTACGATGGTATGTTGTCGATAGTTTAGTTTTGATTATGTTAACTTAGTTATTAAATCTAATTACTTCTAAGCTCAACATGAAAGACATAATTGATGATTTTTTTTCTGGTTCAAATTTTCAATCTACTGGTATTAGCTGATTCAATTCATTTGGAAAATTATTCAACAGTAAAGTTATGTCCTTTTTTTTTTGTGTAGTATACTTAATAATGTTCCAGTATAATAGAATTTTGATCATACGATACATCAAACGTTTGTTTATATTCTTACAACATCAAAACAATGTAATTTGTTGTCCCGTGCATCGCACGGGTACAATTACTAGTAATAATAATAATAATAATAATAATAATAATAATAATAATAATAATAATAATAATAATAATAATAATAATAATAATAATAATAATAATAATAATAATAATAATAATAATAATAATAATAATAATAATAATAATAATAATAATAATAATAATAATAATAATAATAATAATAATAATAATAATAATAATAATAATAATAATAATAATAATAATAATAATAATAATAATAATAATAATAATAATAATAATAATAATAATAATAATAATAATAATAATAATAATAATAATAATAATAATAATAATAATAATAATAATAATAATAATAATAATAATAATAATAATAATAATAATAATAATAATAATAATAATAATAATAATAATAATAATAATAATAATAATAATAATAATAATAATAATAATAATAATAATAATAATAATAATAATAATAATAATAATAATAATAATAATAATAATAATAATAATAATAATAATAATAATAATAATAATAATAATAATAATAATAATAATAATAATAATAATAATAATAATAATAATAATAATAATAATAATAATAATAATAATAATAATAATAATAATAATAATAATAATAATAATAATAATAATAATAATAATAATAATAATAATAATAATAATAATAATAATAATAATAATAATAATAATAATAATAATAATAATAATAATAATAATAATAATATAATAATAATAATAATAATAATAATAATAATAATAATAATAATAATAATAATAATAATAATAATAATAATAATAATAATAATAATAATAATAATAATAATAATAATAATAATAATAATAATAATAATAATAATAATAATAATAATAATAATAATAATAATAATAATAATAATAATAATAATAATAATAATAATAATAATAATAATAATAATAATAATAATAATAATAATAATAATAATAATAATAATAATAATAATAATAATAATAATAATAATAATAATAATAATAATAATAATAATAATAATAATAATAATAATAATAATAATAATAATAATAATAATAATAATAATAATAATAATAATAATAATAATAATAATAATAATAATAATAATAATAATAATAATAATAATAATAATAATAATAATAATAATAATAATAATAATAATAATAATAATAATAATAATAATAATAATAATAATAATAATAATAATAATAATAATAATAATAATAATAATAATAATAATAATAATAATAATAATAATAATAATAATAATAATAATAATAATAATAATAATAATAATAATAATAATAATAATAATAATAATAATATATACAATAAATTAAAATCAAGAAAAAGTAGTTGGTTTGTAAATTGGCAACGATTATTTGTTGCCAAATCACTTGGAGTATTTACAACAAAATATTTGGTTGTCTTTTATTACTTACTGGCAACAAAATAAATTTGTTGTCTTTGTATATGTATTTACTACAATTTTATATCGTAGCAAAAAGAAACACTATTTTGCAACAAATGAAGTTGTTGTCTTACATTAAATTCGTTGCGAAATATATATGATACTATTCAAAACAATAGTTTTTGTTACCTATGAGATTCAAAGGCAACAAAAATTTATTGTTACAAAAAGGTTATTCTTTAGCCACAAATACTATATTAAGTTGCTAAAATATAATTATTGGCAACGAAATTAATTTCGTCCACAAAGAAATTGTTGCCTATTTTACATTTTCTTGTAGTGTGAATGGAAGAAGATTGTAATTTTGCAGTTGTACCCTCGATTTATAGTAGATTTGGAGGAATTAGAGCTATTTTTTTTAGTAATCTGTTAAACAACTGTTTCCTGTAGTTGTTTTACAATTTCATTATATATAGTTGATGTTGGGGGAAAACGAACAAAACAAAAGTTTATCTTGAATTTTTTTTAATTGATTTCGGAAATATTATAGTTGATTCCGGATATTTTCTAGTTGATTTCAAGAAAAAAGTTCAATTTTTTTTGTTTCTAAAAAAGATAATAATTATTTTTTAAATAAATAAATAAATGAAAAAAAAAAAGGCAAAAGGCAAAATATAGTGTGCAATGGGTAGGTGTTAGCCCCTTAATCGGTGACGTCGGCTATACTCGAGCGTGGCCGAGTCGTGACCAAGAAACGGTGCCAAGCGATGGTTGGCACAAGTCAGCCACACAATCGACCATGAGTGGTCGAATGTACGTTATAAGCTATTTTCAAGAGTTTTCCAGCTTAACCAAACAACATCGAAGGCAAAAAAAGTCGGGCAACTATTTAGCTGGTCAAAAAGTTCCTTTTAACTTTTCACTTTTCTAAGAGTTCAAACTTAATTCAATTGGAAGTGAAGGATTCAATTCATAGAATCAATATATAAGCTTAATAATAATGGAATAAAACAAGAAAAGGGTATATCAAAACATATTCTCTATATATTAATGAAAAAAAATTGTGATGAAAGAGTGCTACTAATTATTAGCATTAATTAACTAATAAATATTAAGAAAACGACTCATAACGAATGTGAACCGATCGATACATACATATTAAAAGGCGCCATCCACGTGACATAACCTTGGTCCTCCCGTCATAATCCCTTTTGTTACATTCGGCAGAAAAGCAACCGTCATATTCTTGCACGTAATTTCTAACCTATTTCGATGGTCGTATATAATATGTAACATCACCTCGAATTCCAACGTTATTAGTCCTTGACTCAATGGAGGGAGACTAGTGTAGTGAGGCAATAACGTATTTACGGTTGCGTTAAATAAAACAGGGGCTGGAGAAGTTTTCGGATATTTCCCGGCTTTAAAAACCGTTCCTGCCCAATTCGGTGACATGCACTTGACGAAAACGTAGTGCTGTCTAATCTCGTAGTTATCGTAATACATCATGCTATGTATGTCGTTGACAGAAAACCCTAATTCCCACACTGCGGCTGTCACGACCTGGGAATCTGCGGAACTGGTGTTGTCTAAAGAAACCGAAACCGATTCCGCTTTGAAACTTGGATAGTCGATGTCGGTGAAATAATAAAGTACCGTCAAAATCAAAACCGAGGCGAATATTATGGTCCAAATACACGACTGGCACGTCGGCTGTTCAGATGGCGGCTGTATAATGGCGGTGTAGGCGGCACTTCTGGTGGTTGCCGCCGAGGGCATGCCGATGTATACCTCATCAGATGGTCTTGACAGCTGGCTCATCACAGCATACGTTTCGAGGGTTTATTTAATTAGAAAAAAAAAAAGTAAAATTTTATTGTATAGAAAGTGCTGTAAATAAGGAAGGGCAAATGGCAAAAAGGCCCATCACATGGGACTTAAATGCATTTTAGTCCACAAAAAAAACAGTCTCTCAATTAAGCCCATCCCCATGTCTTTAGTCTAAAATACCCTCAATAATATAATTCTTAACAATTCCACCCATTATGCTCTAACTTCCTTAATATTACACATTGACCCCGGATTTAAACAAATATATCACATTAACCCCCAAAACTTTTTTTTTTCAGAAAATAATTTTTTTTCTGAACTGTTTTTTTTCCGGCCAGATTCCGGCGTTGACCGCCGGAGACCGCCGGTCTCCGGCGTTGACTTTTTTTTTTTTTTTTTTTTTTTTTGAAATTTTTTTTTCTTGCTTTTTTTTTCCGGCCGGTCAACCACCGTTGACCGCCGGTCTCCGGCGTTGACTTTTTTTTTTTTTTTTTTTTTGAATTGTTTTTTCTTAGAAAAAAAAAATATTTTAATTAATATTACTGTCTTGACTACTAAATTACTGTCTCAGACAGTAATATTACTGTTTGAGACAGTAATATTATGAATATTATTTTTCCGAACAGTAATATTATTAATATTATTATCTAAGACAGTTAAATTACTGTTGGAGACAGTAATTTAACATCCAAGACAGTAATATTAATTTAAATAAATTTTTTTTAAGGAAAAAAATTAAAAAAAAAAAAAAAAAAGTCAATTAACAATTAAGTTACTGTCTCCGACAGTTAAATAACTGCTGGAGACAGTAATTTAGCAACGAATACAGTAATATTAATTAAAAATATTTTTTTTAAGAATAAAAAAGTCAATTAACAGTTAAATTACTGTCTCCGACAGTTAAATAACTGCTGGAGACAGTAATTTAGCAACGAATACAGTAATATTAATTAAAAATATTTTTTTTAAGAATAAAAAAGTCAATTAACAGTTAAATTACTGTCTCCGACAGTTAAATAACTGCTGGAGACAGTAATTTAGCAACGAATACAGTAATATTAATTAAAAATATTTTTTTAAGAATAAAAAAGTCAATTAACAGTTAAATTACTGTCTCCGACAGTTAAATAACTGCTGGAGACAGTAATTTAGCAACGAATACAGTAATATTAATTAAAATATTTTTGAAGAAAAAAAAAAAAAAAAAAAACAGTCGATTAACAGTTAAATTACTGTCTCCGATAGTTAAATAGCTGCCGGAGACAGTAATTTAACAGCCAAGACAGTAAAATTAATTAAAATATTTTTTTTAAGAAAAAAAAAAAAAAAAAAAGTCAACGCCGGAAACCCGGCGGTCAACGGCCGTTGACCGACCGGAAAAAAATTTCAGGAAAACAAAATTCAAAAAAAAAAAAAAAAAAAAAAAAAAAGTCAACGCCGGAGACCGGCGGTCTCCGGGGGTCAACGCCGGAATCTGGCCGGAAAAAAAATTATTTTCTGAAAAGAAATTATTTTCTGAAAAAAAAAAAGTTTTGGGGGTTAATGTGATATATTTGTTAAAATCCGGGGTCAATGTGTAATATTAAAGAAGTTAGAGCATAATGGGTGGAATTGATACGAATTAGGGTTAAAATTGGGGTCAAAATTAAAATTTGGGTTAAAATTGGTTAATTGATGAAATTGGGCTAAATTGGGGTGTAAATCATGAAATTGGAGTTAAATTGGGTTTCAAATGAATTGGGGGTAATTTTGGTATATATAAAGGGATTTTCCTTATTTGCAAATAAGTTTGAATGGGGTGGATTTATTTGAAAGACAAAAAAGTTGGATGTCCCTATTTTAATTAAGTGCCCTTGTCATGGGCTTATTTGCCATTACCCCAATAAGGAATCCTTCACATTGTTAGAGTCCTGTTTGGATTCCAATTCCCACAACCGCGCGTGTGGGACTTCTTCCCTCGCAATTCATCCCATAAGGTAATTATGGAAATATTTTCAACCTTTGTATCCACCCCAGGGTGTTGCGCATTGCCGTGCCTATACTTTTAGGGTGCATTTGGATGGAGGGATTTGGAGGAGGGATTTCAAATCCATAATAACAAATCCCTCGGACTTGTTTGGATTGAGGGATTTGGAGATGGATTTCAAATCCCCACCCCTCTTTTTTAGTTGATTTTGGAGCAATAGTGATGGATTTCAAATGACTCCAAAATTGGAGTCATTTCAAATCCATTCCCCAAATCAAATCCCTCCCCAAATCCCCCCATCCAAATGGACCCTTAGTTTTAAGTCTAGGACTCCTTATTTAATAACATAACTAGTAATTGTACCCGTGCGATGCACGGGACAACAAATTGCATTGTTTTGATGTTGTAAGAATATAAACAAACGTTTGATGTATCGTATGATCAAAATTCTATTATACTGGAACATCATTAAGTATACTACACACAAAAAAAAGGAAATAACTTTACTATTGAATAATTTTCCAAATAAATTGAATCAGCTAATACCAGTAGATTGAAAATTTGAACCAGGAAAAAAATCATCAACTATGTCTTTCATGTTGAGCTTAAAAGTAATTAGATTTAATAACTTAGTTAACATAATCAAAACTAAACTATCGACAACATAAAAGGCCATCTATACATCTTGCATCGGAACTAAGCCCTTCTCCACTGCCTCATTTTCAGGCTGTTTTGCCACTGGAATTAACAATTGGAAAATTAAGAAACAAAAATAAATATAACAATAAATTAAATATCGCATACAAACAATAAGTCTTGAAGGTCGACTTCCAATAGCTTGTGGCTCCGCCCATTTTTGGTTAATTCTCTCAAATCATCCATTTCAATAACATGTCCAATAACATATAAAATGAAATAATTGTTATACATAAATTTTGAAAACTTTGATATAAATTAATGAAACACATAATTTAACAAAATGAAATTACCGATAAGCCATGATGGAAAAAGATGTAAACTAATTGCCACACAGTCAATAGGATGAAGAAGATAAAAAACAAAATCTAAAGTCGGGTTACCAAAAGAAGAAGCCTTAGGTAGGGAAGAAATAAAATTCAAATGTTGCAGACATTATGTAAAACGATGTCACAAAATTCGCTAGGGATGAAAATCAGATTTATTTACCCTTTTCTGTAAAAATCGAAAATCAGATTATTATAAATAATATCTAGGAGAATTTGATGAAAATCGATAATAATATTTAAAATAATATTTAGGAGATAAAAATTTGATAAAAAAATCAAAAAATAATATTTAAAAGATAAAAATCTGATAAAAATCGAAAATAAAATTTAAAATAATAGTTAGAAGATAAAAATTTGATAAAAATCGAAAATAATATTTCAAATAATGTTAATGAGATAAAAGTTGATAAAATACGAAAATAATAATTAGAATAATATTTAGGAGATAAAATATGATTAAAATCAAAATTATTATTTAAAATAATATTTAAAATAATATTTAGGAGATTAAATTTGATAAAAATCAAAAATAATGTTTAGGAGACAATAATCTGATAAAAAAACAAAATTAATATTTAGGAGATAAAAAAACTAATTAAAAACATGATAAAACTCGAAAAAAATATTTAAAATATTATTTAGGAGATATAACTTTGATAAAATTCGAAAATAATATTTAGGAGATAAAAATCTGCTAAAAGTTGAAAATTATATTTAAAATTATAGTTAGGAGATATAAAATTGATAAAATTAAAAAAATATTATTTATAATAATATTTAGGAGATAAAAAATTTGATAAAAATAAAAAATAATATTTAGGAGACAAAAATCTGATAAAAATAAAAAATAATATTTAGGGGATACAAATATGATAAAATTCGAAAAAAATATTTAAAAAAATATTAAGGAGATAAAAATTGAAAAAAAATTACAAATATGACATTAGGGTTTCTTAGGGTTGCCCTAGCGTTTCTTTCTTTTATATATAAGATATGCTTTAATTTAACTATATTTTTCCGTTAAAATATATATATATATATATATATATATATATATATATATTTATTTAAAATTTTCAGTATTTTTTTTTAAGTTACGAGGTTTTAATTTAGGACAAACGACTTAAAATTAGAATAAATCACCTAAAATATGTAACATAAATACTAATCTTAATAATCTACATGTTATTTGGACCATAAATTACAACTTTTTGAATAATTATTAGAAAATTAGAGTTGTATAAAAAAAAATCTTTTTTTAAGCTCATACATCCTTCGTTTGTGTTTCATTTATCATATAATTAAGTAATAATTTGTAAACAAAAAATACCTAAAAAAACACCACCATCAAGAAATAATATATATAAATGCTATTATATCGTGATGAGTAAACTGTAAAAAATACCCATGTGTAATCTCTAAATAGCGAACACCCCCCTGTGATAAATAAACTAGCAAAAACCCTCCTGTGAAATTATTTAAATAGCACACTCGGCCCATTTATCATTTGAGTGTTGGCTTCATATAAACAGACACAAATACCCCCGGGATTTTGCAATTAATAAATTCTTATATTTTTTAAATATTTTAATTATTTTATCTTTGTTATACCTTAATTATAAAGGTACAATGGGGTCTTTAATTTATTTTTATTTTTATTATCACATAGTTTTTGTATATATTTTAAATTATCGCTACATCAAAAGAAAATTTAAATTCCGTTATTATATATTTAAAAAAAATCTATACTTAATTTGATTAACAAATTTTTAATAATTTTTAAATTTAATTATTTACTATTGTTTAACAATATTTTAATTTCTAAACAATCAAATTAAAAGGAAAATATATATACATATAAATACATTTTTAGGGACAATTTCGTCATTTCACGTCCAAAAACCTACTACCAGTCGCGCAACCCGCGAGTGAGCCACACTTAAGTCAACCGGGGGGGTTTTTGCCTTTGACTAAATTTCACAGGGGGTTTTTTGCTAGTTTATTTATCATAGGGGGGTTTCTGCTATTTGGAGATTACACAGGGGTACTTTTTGCAGTTTATTCTATCGTGATATAAGAAAATGGGGCTTATTTTATATAACCCCCTAGGAACCAAATAAACTAGGGATAAACCCAAGCCGGATTCATCCGTTGACATACCCCCTAGAGAGACGAAAATACTATACTACCCTTATATGCAATTTTCGGCCAAACTGCATTCAACATTTCCGGTCCTGCATTTAGCATTTTCGCTGATTTATTTATTATATATTATTTTTCTTTTATTCTTTTTTTTTATAAACCTGTTTGTTTTATTTATATATATTTTTATTAATTTTTTTTTTAATTTTTTATTTATTTATTATCTTTTTTGAATTTTTTGAATTTTTTTTAAAATCAATATGTTTACTGTACAGAAAATAACTACACGTAACTGTAGTAAACTATAGTAATTCGTAGTTATGTTTTTTTTATCAATATTTTTTGTCGATCAATTATGTATACACACGGATACTGGCTTATACAAAAGAAATTCTTAAACCCAGCAACAAAAATTTACAAATTTCAATATTTATATTATAAATCGGGGTCTTAAGATATAAGTCCCTGGTGACAAATCTTATTAAAACTAAATGACAAGTCTAACTAAAACTTGTTTCACATCCTTTATTATATTCATTCCAAAAATGCCCCTTCACTCACAAATTCGAAATTACACCAAATTGTAAATATACTATGATGAACTATGATATTATTTAACATTTTTAAGTTTGGATCTAGCAACTTTTTTTAATTTTTACGTGGAACACGTTTTTTTTTTTCTTTTCGTATTTTATCATTATATAAAAATCTATTTTTTTCCCCTTCTTTTCTACATAAATTGAAAATTATGATTGTTTTTTTAATTTTTTCGGTCGTAGACATCTACATAAACCCATAGGAAACCGTAGTAATCCGTAGTCACCCATAGACATCTTGAAACCCTAAAACATCTTGAAACCCTAACTCCTCCTACAAACCCTAGCCGCCAGACCCATAGACACCCATAGACATCCAAATCGATTTTTTTTTAAATTTCCCCACCAAACCCTAGATCCGCTCCCCCACCACCACCATCCACCACCATCCACCACCACCACCACCACCATCTACCACCACCACCATCATCGAGCGCCGCCATCACGCCATCATCCATGCCCAACACCGTCGCCGCGCCTTCCACCATAGACCTGACCTTACACCATCATAGCTGCCGTCTCCTTGCCTCTACAATCATCTGTTTATTGCCGCCGTCTCCACCGCCATAATCACCACCATAACCACCGGCCCCCTCAATAGTGGATTGGAGTGGTGGAGAACGAAAGAGACAGAGAGAGATATCGATATCGAAAAATAGAGAGATAAAGATTGAGAGAGAGAGAGAGAGAGAGAAATAGACAGCTAGAGAGAGAGAGAGAGAGAGAGAGAGAGAGAGAGAGAGAGAGAGAGAGAGAGAGAGAGAGAGAGAGAGAGAGAGAGAGAGCGAGATTGCGAGAGAGAAGAAAAAAGAAAAATAAATCTGAGAGAAACGTGACTTTAGAATTTATGGATTTAGGTTAAGGGTAAATAAGGGATAAAAGGAAAATTGAGGATGTGGCTCATATTTATTTTTCTAAAAAGGTTTTAGTTCATAAAAAAATGTTAAGATTGTATTCCATATCTAATTATGTTTCCAACTAGGGACCTCTAGCATATTACCCCTTATAAATCACATAAGAACCAATAAAATATAAATCGAAAATACACAAATATAAACATATGTAACTACATGTTACTATATGTAACTAGTAATGTATAGTAATATACAGTAATGTATACAGTCTGTTGAACACTGTAACTTTAAGCATATGTAACTTCAACCAAAATTTTGACACCTTCAAGGAGAGGATCAATGACTTTCATTAATCTGCAATTGCAAAAAAAAAAAAAAAAGTGCAAATCAACAAAAAATGAAAAATATCATAACACTCAAAAATCAATAAACACTAAGAGATCGAGAGATAAAGAGAGAAAGGCCATAGCTGCTAAATGCTACGACTTTTAGACCAAACCGCCAATGACTCCTCACCCCAATCGTCTCCTACCAAAACCCTAGCCGCTGCTAACCACCTTAGGTTTCGCGCTCACAAATGAAAACAATTATAGAAATAAATCTGACAATATAAAAATGAACAAAATTACCATCAAAATGTAGATCTTGACTAGAGGAATTCAACGGTGGGTAGCCCGTCAAATTTCCGACAGACGGAACACAAATCACACTTCCGGCAAGACCCACCGTCGTTGAAATATGCGCTGACTGAAAAACAATTGCAGAAACAGATCTAGTGCTTCAAACTAAATGAAATCACCACCAAAAGACAGAGCTCGACGAGAGGAATCCAACGATAGTTAAACTATCGAATTTCGACGACCGGAGAGAGAGTTATGACACCGGGAAGCAACTTCGCCGGTTGAAAATCCATGGAGACATGATTTGAATTTGAAAGTTGAGAGAGGAAGAGAGAGACGACTGTGAGTGGCTAGGGTTTAAAACTGATTTTAAAATGGTATTTTAGGTACTTCAGGGTGGGCGAGGGGGGTCTATCAAATTAATTTTAAAGGGGTTTTTGTGCATAGGTCCCTAACCAAGCATCTTTATTATTCTAGGTTTATGAGCTATATATTTTTCACCAATAAGCCCATCTCTTTGATATTTATTATATATAAATGAAACATTCATGTATATGGCAAAACTACTCCCAACCCTTTATACTTAATTCTTAATTGTAACCCCAATTTAATCGCTTTTGACCACAAAAATTCAATTTTGACTTCTTTTTTTTCAAAAAAAAAAAAAAAGTTGCCGTTGGATTCCGGCGTTGACTTTTCCATTTTTTTCCTGGTCTGTTTTTTTCCGCCGCCGGATTTTGGCGTTGATTTTTTTTAGTTTTTTTTTTTGTTTTTTTACGTCCGCCGCTAAACGTTGACCGTAATTGTGCTGTCACTGACGGTAAATTAACGTAATTATACTGTCAATGATAGTTAATTAACGTAATTGTACTGCCGTTTACAATACATTTATGTAATTGTTCTGCCGTTGACAGTAAATTAACGTAATATTATTATTTTTTTATTTTTTGTTATTTTTTTTATTTTGTTTGATTTGTTGACAAGTCAGCGTAATTATATTACTGTCGTTGACAGTAAAATAAATGTAAACACAATAATATTACTGTTAACAACATCAATATTTTTTATTTTTTAGGTTTTTTGTTTTGTTTGAGTTATTCACGGAGTAACGTAATAATATCACTGTCTATTATTGTAGTATTACTGTAAACACAATAATATTATTGTGGTTGACGGTAATATTACTGTTGTTATAGTAATATTGCTGTCAACCACATCAATATTATTATTTTGTTTGGGATTTTTTTGTTTGTTTGAGTTATTCACGGAGTAACGTAATAATATTACTGTCTATTATTGTAATATTACTGTTGTTATAGTAATATTACTATCACTCACAGTAATATTAATTCTTTTGGTTTTTTATTATGTTTACATTTGTTGAACGGTCAATATAGTAACATTACTCTATTACACAATAATAATGAGTTTTGTTGTGTTAATATTACTGTGCTAGAGATTAATATAGCAATATTACAGTGTTAAACTAGCATAGTTAATTTTACTGTATTTAATATAGTTAATATTACTGTCAATCACAACAATATTGTCGTTTAAACGAAAAAAAGATGTTACAAAAAGAAAGAAGAGAAAAAAAAATCGAAAAAGTCAACGCCGGAGACCGGTGGCGAAAAAAATAAAAAAAGAAAAAAAATCAAAGCCGGAAACTGGCGAAAAAATGCGGAAGAAAAAAAGAAAAAAGGTCAACACCGGAGATCGGCGGTCAACGGTGGTAATGGACAAAATTGTCCATAAAAATGTGTTTTGGGTCAAAATTGAATAATTTGTGAAATTTGGGGTCAAATTGAGGTTAAATTAAATTAAAGGATGAAATTGGAGCATATGAAAGTATGAGTGGCTATTTTAGTCATTTACAAAAAACTGGACCATGTGTCGATTTTTTTGTAAAGGAGTTTATTTTTTGGATCTCTTTATGAATAAGTATCCATTGATGGACTTATTTATAAAGTACCAATTACAAAATGAACGAGGTATGCACAAGGATATAATTAGCCGGGTGGTTAGTTATATGGCGGCCGATATATGCAAGCCCATTTTTTTATTAGTTCAAGACCTCCAACATAAAAATACTAATTTACCCTTTTTGAAATTCAAAATCAAATAAAAAACATAAATCATAAAAAAAAAATCGGCGTTACAACGCCGATTTTGACTTGAAAAGTCGGCGTTGTGTCACCGATTTGGTTAACAAAAATCGGCATTGTGACGCCGATTTTCGTGTACAAAATCGGTCCGGATAAACCGATTTGGGAATTCAACGAAAACACACAAAAAAATCAATTTCAATCTCAATTTGTTTTCCAAAATCGGCTAAAGCATTGTAACCCAACAAGAAGTAAGCATAGATTAATGTTCCTCCACGCATATTTATCAAGAATCGATGCTCGATTAATATTTTTGAATTGACAAACAAAAGTTTAGTAAAAATGACTTGTTGGTGGTGGTGGGGTGGTCGTCGCCGGCGCGGTAGAGGTGGTGCGATGGGTGGGTCGCTGGTCGTCGCCGGCGCGGTGGAATTCTCGCTGGTCGGTGTCTCGGCGGTCTGGTGGCGGCAGTTGTGAGTTTTTTCTATTTTTTTTGTTTATTATTTTTTTATTTTTTGGTCTTGAAAAAATAAAAATATAGTTTGTTTGTATTTGGGTATTATTCATTGATAAGGGTATATTCGTCCTATTTTTTTATGTAATAAAATTAAATTAATTTACGAGCTTGAACTAAAAAATTCCTTTATGTTGGTTTTTGAACTAATAAAAAAAATGGGCTTGCATATATGAGCCGTCTAGTTATATTCCTAATTTCTCCCATCCGCATTTCCACGTGTCCTAGGAATTTTCTTCGAAAACGTCCCTCCCTCTCTTTCGGCCAACACCGTCGCCCGCCCCCAACCCCCGTCCCACCCAAGTCTCGCCCTCATTGTCTGCCGACCTCCGCCGCTATTTTACCTCCGAATTATGGAAGAAAACACACCCAATCCCGGCGACGTCAGTTTGAAAGAAGCCGTGAGTTCGATTTGTTTGGTTCTTTATGTATTGGAATTATTTATAGTTTCGCACTTTCCATTCCGATACTACGTTACATCCATCTGAAACTTCCCATTCGCTGGGCCAATTTTGCAATTTAGGGCTTCTTATTAAGCTCTCTGTTGCGTCGTTTTGAAGGATGTTATTTTCTAAATCAATTTCTTTTTTGTATGGATTTTTAGGTCAAACTTGTTTAATTATTATGAATTTGTTTTTCAATTTTTTGTTCACGATCACGGCTGTCCGGAACGGACAAATTATAATAAAATTGCGAAAAAATATAATTAACGTCAAATAAGTTGTAATATTACTATTACACTAGAATATATACAAACTATTATCAAAACTCTAATCTTAATCTTAGAACAATTGTTTAAACATTGAGAAGTAGAAATAGGGGGTGAAATTGTAAGTTATGAAGTTATCTCTTTAATTTAAGAGAAATAAAAAACAATAAGGACTAGATTGCAAATTTTGAAAACTTAAAAAACTTTTGACCCATATTTTGGTGTCTATCAGACCACGAACCAGGCCTCCCACACCCAGTCTTCCTTTTTCCCTTTTTTTTTTTTATCAGATTTTTCTCCGGTTCCGTTCCGGCCGTTCCAACCCCGTTCCAGCCGTTCTGTGGTTCCGTCTCGGCCGTCCCGCCGTTATCCCGGTGTTCCGGCGCGTTAAAGTGCAAAAATTGGTTTGGTTAGGGATTCCGGAATCGGACCGTTCCGGCGAACCCTGGGATCAACAGAGACGCGCATTGGGCCATTGGCTGGATATTCCAGGTACTTGACGATTTTTCATTGGAATAAAATAAACATTCAGTTTACTGGATTTCGTTTAAAATCCGATGTTTCTGGGAATCCATTCATTCATATATGAGTGTTTATGGATACATACAATACAAGATCAATATTCAGTTTTCACTTCATTTATTTACATTTAGTCTAGTATCGACATATGCTTGTGTATCGAATATACCATGAATGTGTTTTTTTAGTAAACGATCACTGTGGTTAAGCAGAGCTATAATTTTGTTGCTGACAAATATCGAATATACAATAGGTCTGGCCTATGTCCACTTTTTCAGAGCTAAGCGAGACATTTCTCTCTCCCGTTGCCAAAATCGTAATTGTGCATTGGCTGTGTGAAATGAAACTTGAAAAGAAAGCCCAGCTCCAGATTACGTCGTTCCCCTTTTTTATGTAATAATTATTTGAGTGCCCGATCCGATCATCTGAGTAGTACTTTACTACTCAATATCTGATAAGATTCTATATATGAATGAACTTGGGGCAGACATAGTGATAGCATTACCATATTGCAATCTACGGATTAGTTATGTATTATTGTAATTTTGAAATTCCATAAACAATTATCCATTATTAAATAGGGGCTTCTAAGCAATGTATTTTAGTGTTTTCTTCTTAATACATATACTAGTGTTTCTCCACAAATGTTCATAAAAGGGAGCTTCTCTCAAGGTATGAATCATAGATATTTTCATCACAATAATTCTTGATCCGGAATAATTTAGGATCCAAGTAACGGAGGTGATTTTTTTTACTGTGGTCATATGCACGAGCTAGCACTGTAATGATGCATGATATAAAGACTTTATCCCAACTTAATTATCGGCGATAAAGATGAAGGAACACCTTTACTCATTGATATGACTAAAATTAAAAAAACGCAAATTTGTACTGTGTATATCGCCAATATTAAAGTTGTAGGCCGTATAAAGATACCCTTTGCGCCTTCAACGAAATCGTAGTTAATGAAGGTTCTTTTTAGTCAAAGTTACTGTATGCGGTCTGCACCGTCGAATCTTGTATTGCATCCAATTAAGGTGCAAGCTGTACATGTAGATTTTACATTTCAGCAAGCATGTATTTTTGTTAATAAAGTCTATTTGAAGCTGACATGTTTGCTGCCATTGAAAAGCATTGAATTGTTCAATTATGTATTATATCGTCAAATGAATGATTTTAGTAATAAATTTAGTTATCTGTTTTTTCAACAAATATGAGTTCATTTTTTTCAGAAGACTATTTCTATTTCTACATCTGTTTTTCCTCGGTTTCTGCCATTTCTTTTCATTTAGAGGTTTCTTCAAATTTCTTAATAAAAATGGAATTGATTCATCATTCTACTCTAATCGATTCAAGAATGCGAGGAGGAACTAAGGCTACTTCAGTAACGCAGTTGAAACTAAAGATTCCACTGAAAATTTTCACAACACCTAATTAATTTTTGTGAGTATTTGTGTCGAGTAAATCTTAGTTGTCATGTGTTCATTCGTGAGTTATAGGGCAGGATTTATGTCAACGAAAACAAAGACTTAAACAATTGTGGGATAAAAACCACGGATTTAAAAGTACAAATTGGTTTATTATATTTGTATTTGTACATGAGCTGTGTTGACGGACTTACTAATCCTGATCCCTGAAACGAGCGATAATTTCACATCAGGAAAATTAGATTAATATCCATAAGAATATATTTACTTACGTTATACCTTTATATATATATATATATATATATATATATATATATATATATATATATATATAAACACGGAAATTAAAAGAATTTATCACCAATTGCATTCCTGATTTGTCATGCAGTGTGGTATCAATGCCTGGTGTCTCAACTGCTTATGGAGAAGATCAAGGATGAGTTGAGCACTATATCTGAAACAAGAAAGCATTTTATCGGTGTAAGCTTCTATGGGTAAAACCTTCATATCTATTTATTTATTTATTGTTCTGTCGTGTCTTTTATCATCCCAAACAGGAAAGCATTTTTCTTATATATTGTAGATTTTTGCAGGATCTCAAATTAAAACAATTAAGCCTAAACGGTACATTCTTTGATTAATACACACACCCAGTTGACGAGGACAATGAGATCACGTTCCTCCATACGGTGCACGGTATCACTCAATAATAAATTCTATCTTAAATATATATCTTGTGTTTGGATTACATAATACAAATAATTGTAATTAGTTGTAATGGCTTTTTTCTTTTTTTCTAAATCTCGGGGCAATTTGGATATTGCACATTCTTTGTTAGGTTTTGTAGCTAACGGGCTAGTTTGAGGGGGGATGTAATTTCACAAACAAGAAGGGGTTTTTTTTAATTTAGGCATAATTCAAGGGACTTATTTGTAATTTAATACACAAATTTGTATAAATAGGCTTGAAATTACAGTGGTAGTAGTAACCCTAGAAAACAAATGGTCATATCCTCTCTCGCCGCCACCACCATAAGCCCTCATTTCAGAAGTTGACGCACAAAATTTTCCTTATAGCTTTGCCTCTTTCAATTGGCACCGTTTCAATCCGCCTCATTTTTTGGTAATTTAATATTTTTCTCATTCTAGATTTTCTGTGATTTGGTATTTGAATTATGTTTGTCGAGTTTCATTTTCGATTTTGTCAAATTATTATTAGTGCATGATACAAGTACAATTATTTTTTTAGTTTAGTGTTGATCCGCCGTTTACTTGTTGTGGTGTTGTTGATCCACCATTTTCAGAAATAAAAAGTGTGAAAAAAGAAGTCTATTTTGTTTGGAAATTAAAAAAAAATGTAGAAATTGCATATAGAACATATGTATGTCTAAAATAATAACACTTGATCCTGTTCCTAACTAATTTGGCACCTCCAAAATTCAGATCTGATGGAATAGAATACTAATTTGGCCCGTTCTCCTCTCATCTATTAGTTTTTGCCGTATCGACATTTGATTTTATCTGTATTAATTGATTGATTTATTATTTTGATTGTTTGTGTTTTTGTTTCTCTGGTTTTGCCAATTTGTTGAGCTGTGATTGATGTGAATTCATTGCTAGATGTTAATAGGGCATTTTTTATGGTATAGTTTCTATATTTTTTTTTTGATTCCTGATGTTAAATCTGGGGTTTTTCTGTAGTATGTTCTTTTTAAAAATTCTGAAATGTAATCTTATAATTTACTCCTAAATTGCTGTAAGATATCTTTTTAAATAATTTGTATTATTTGTTCTGATGATAATACTAAAAAAAAGAAGTTTAGTAATATTGCTTTTGAAATACAAAGATACTTCCGAAAATGCCAAGTTGAAGTTTCAAGTTATGGATAATTTCTTTTTATATGTTATATTATTTTTGAAAACTCGAGTCTTCACTTATTTGCAGATTCCATCGGAGAGATATAAAGCTCTCAGGTCATGGAAGACAACAGCAATGGACTTTCATTCTTCAAGTTTTTCTTACCGCGAAGTAGCTCAAAACATTTGGTAATTTCATCACTCTTTTATTTGCGTTCACGTGGCTGTGCCTTACCTTTTTTTTCTTTTTTCCTTTTTCTATTATTAATTTTATCAAGTGTGTGCTTGTTTTAATCAACTTTAGTATTGTTTTGGGTTGAAAATCATCCTAATCACCTTGTAACCTAGAGGAAGAAATTTGGAAGGAAACAAAAGCTTTAATTTAAATTGAGTTGGTTCAGTTAATCGTTTTAGTTTTTAGTGTATGTAAATGCAGCTAATCGATGATTTAATATTCCTCTATCTGAGAGTAATTGTATAAAAAGCAAGGTTGTAAAAAAAGGCAATTTTTTTGAATTTACATTTATTCTAGAACATTCCTTGCATACATCATTAGTTCTTTAACAATAACAGTTAACATAAACAAAATAAAGCATAAACTCATTTTTTTTTATTAAAATCCCAACTTTTATTTTGAATTATAAAAAAATAAACCCCATTTTTGACCGATTTTTGCCACCGAGTTTGACCCGCCTTAAAGGTTTGACCGCCTCAGACCGCCTCGGACCGCCTCAAACCGCCACACAGGCAAAAAACCGATTTTTCAAACCTTTACACTAAAATCGTAAAGGTTTGGTACCGCCTCCGCCTCGGAAACCGATTAATCGGCCGCCTCGGCCGATTTTTAGAACACTGATAAAAAGAAAGAACTAGTATGTTATGTTATATCCTAATATTTGGTGTCCATGGCTAAGAAAAAACTGATTTATGTTCTTGTCACAGGAAATTCCTTCGGCCTTCACCTTATCAATGCAAGGAGATTGGCCAGAAAACATAGTCCTTCATGACAGGTATAATAATTCATGGCAAGTGAAGGTGGGGCAACATCGGGATAAGTTTTACTTGAGAGATGGTTGGGAAAAATTTGTTGAAGATAATTCTATCGAAGGAGGGGATGTAATATTTTTTGAATATTTTGGTAATGGAGTATTTGAAACCAAAATCCATGACTCAACCGCTTGTGAAAAGAAACGACTTGGAGCTCGTAAGTCTTCTTTTAAACAGCAAAAGAAGGTTCCGAATGACACTTACGCGCTTGAGTGGGAGAATACGCGTGATGAGGTGGCGGAGGAAATTCCTACTAACGACTATGCTCCACACAGGAAAGACGACAACAGTTGTAAGTTTTTTTTTTTTTTTTTTTTTTTTCAATTTTCTTGCGAAGTTAATGTAGTCGAATTAATTTTTATTTAATTAGTTGCGTTACCTTTGATTGGTTTCATTGCAGCTGATGAGAGGGAAAAAGCCACTCGAACTAGGAGAGTTTCTGATTTATATAGGGGAGAGGTTTTCCAATCTGGATTTGTGCAGCCAAAACCTCATTTTGCAAGAAAAATCAGCTCAAAGCGTAAGCGTCAACTGGTAAGGTTTATTATGTCAGTCTATCTTATCGACAAGATTCAATGTTTGTGTATATATATTTCTTTTTAGGCTTAATTCCACTTTGCACTCTTGAAATATACCATTTTGGCACTTTGCACCCTCGAGACAATGTAATAGCACTTTGCACCCTCGAAACACAATATATCATGCATAATGCACTCCACATGAGTTTTTAAAGCTAATAAAGGTAATTTAATATTTTTAGTGGTATTTAAAAATTATATTTTTTATCACAAAAAAATATTTTACGAAAAAAACTCTTCAGCTATTTCTTTATCAAGTTGTCTGAAAATCACATTTTCTTCCAAATATGTCTACCTAATATTTCCACCAATTACAATAAAAGATCTATCAATTGAATAATTTAGTAATTAAAGTTTATTTGATTTTATTTTGTAAGAAAATATATATTTTTTCAATTATCCGGTGTGATTGTTATTTTTTTGCACTTTGTGAGCTCGAAATTAGGTTGGAGGTTGAAGAAAATAACAATTTAATTTGTTATTTTTCACCCCGGAATAAAAATCAATAAACAATGAATTATCCTTTGCGTTGTGAATGATTTATTGTGTTTTGAGGGTGTAAAGTGCTATTATTATCTTTCAAGGGTGCAAAGTGCCAAAAGACTCCATTTCAAGGGTGCAAAGTGGGATTAAGCCTTTCTTTTTTAATTGATATATATATTTTTGACACCCTCTAGCTGGGACTGCAAACCAAACTTGATAGGGTGCACTGCCCTTAGTACACATTAAGTCTGACCACCCGTTCGGCTAGTATTTTCCCGGCATATACATAAAAAAATTACGTTTTCATCTTTTATCTAAAATTTGAAATCAATTGAAGTTTAGACCCGTTTGTTACCATATGGTGCATATTTTATTAGTATTCATTTTACTTGTGATGTATTGATCTATAATATTAAAAAAAACACTTGAGCTGTGAATCAAACTTAATTGCAATTGCGACATGATTTTTATAAATGTCTACAGTTAAGAAATTAAGATCAGAAAACAATAGATCAAGTATGTGAGGCAAGTTTCATTTACAATTCGTCATTTGATGTTCGTTCACATGGAAAACATTTTATATGACCTAATCGTATGTCAGTGTGTGTGTGTGTGTGTGTGTGTCATTTCCTTGAATAATGTACAAGATAATGTTTGTACTTATTGATCAAAACATATTTATGTTCTTGTGACAGAGACTTCCTTCGGCCTTTACCTTATCGGTGCAAGGAGCTTTGCCCGAAAGAGTATTCTTTCAAGATAGATATGAAAACACATGGCAAGTGAAGGTGGAGAAAGTTCGAAGTAGGTTGTACTTTGGAGATGGTTGGACAGATTTTGTTGAAGATAATGGTATTCGAGTTGGGCATATCGTCTTTTTTGAATACTCTGGTAATGGCTTATTCAAAACCAAAATCCATGATTCAACCGCTTGTAAGAAGAAAAGATTTGGAGCTTGCAAGGCTGAAAAACACCGAAAGAAAGCTGTGAATGAAGAAAGAGAGGCGCCAAAATATATTGAAGAAAACCGTGAAATTAAAATGGAGAATGAAGGTAATGATGATGATGATAATTATGAGTTTAACTATGATAATATGGCTGATGACGTGGAGGAGGAGATTCCTACTAATGACCGTGCTCCGGAGATGGAACAAGAGACCACTAGTAAGTTTTTTTTTTTTTTTTTCTTCTCAATTTGCTTGCAAAATTAACATATATGAATTAAAATTTATTTAATTAGTTGTGTTACCTTCATTTTGTTTTTTACTGCAGCTGGTGAGAAGAAAAAACGCACTCGAACTAGGAGAGTTACTGATATATATGGTAGAGAAATTTTCAAAGCTGGATTGATGGCTGTGCCAGTCAACCCTTATTTTGTAACAAAAATCAACACAAAGCGCAAGGGTGAACTGGTAAGTATTGTTATGTCAGTTCATCTTTTCGACAAGATTCAATATTTGGAATTTAAAGAGAAGAAGAAAAAAAAAAGAATTAAAAAAAAAAAAAGTAAATCAATTTTGATATATGTTTTTGACATTAGTGTATGTTTGTAATGATAGTATATCCCGAAGGAAGTGGTGCGTGACAACATACTGGACCTTCCGGAAGAGATAGTGATGATTGATCCGCACGGGAGGACGTGGACCGCAAAGGGCAAGATATGGAAAGATGGAAGGAGATATTACACAAGAGGGTGGAGAAGACTTTGCCAAAGAAACTTCGTTGAAGACGAAGATTTATGTATTTGCGAGTTCATAGAAACAGGTCAATCGCTTATTATGGATGTTAGTTTCGTTCGCGAGGAGGCTTACAACTACTACTAGTCTGAGGTTGATGTTGGCGGTTTCTGCAGGTAAGATCACAGTATTATGTATGTTAGACTTTTGCCTTGGTTTTTTTGATGGTTTATGTACATCACTAGATATTTTCGTCGTAAAATTATTCGATTCGGATTCATTGGATTTATTATTGTGATTTTCTTTTTTTTTTTTTTTTTTTTTAAGTAACAACTGAAGATGGGAATATTATTGTGGATTTGAAATCATTTAACATTTTCTTTTGGACATGTGGAGAAAATGATCATTTGGCCATGCCAATAAATTTCATATTTGAAAATTAAATACCACACAATATATATATATATATATATATATATATATATATATATATATATATATATATATATATATATATATATATAACTAATGTGTGTTTTCCTTATAAAGAATAGGGCAAATTACGGACATCCCCTTGAGTTATGGTCAAATTTCGAAAACCGCTCTCATGTTTGGGTAATTACAGTCACCCATCAACTATGTATTATCTTACGAAAGTACTCCTCTAGAGGTAAATTTAGGGATGTCAAATCGGTAAAACCGAACTGAAATTTCGGTACGCCAACATTTCATACCGTTACCGAACTGAATATACGATTTGGTTCGGTAAATAACTGAATTACATAAATCTTATGTAAAAATATTTAAAAGGAGGGGGTGTCTGCAATTACCGAAACAAGAGTTTTTTTTCTTCGTAATTTGCCCGAAATAATATTTATGATCAATCTACTCCATGGGAAGGCAAATGGTTGTGCAATGGTGTAGTAGGTTTTGTACAAGTTTTAGTGACTTGATCAGCATCACATGTATTGAACTCTCTGAAATTAGCGACCCTCCCCAATTCTTCAACCTCATCGATAACGAGATCAAGCCTCGCCACAGCCTCCACAAGCAATGAAGCAAAGGCAGCAAACGGAAGCGCTTCGGAGAACTCAAGGCTTGTGATCATAGCAATCTTGCTTAAAGTCGGCCGAAGAGAATCGTTATTATTGGCTTGTTCCTTAGCGGCCCTTTTCGACTTCCATTGTAGGAGTGCGGATGAATCGGTTTTGACACTTGCCAACGAGATTCCTCCTCCTCTGGTGGTGGTGGAGGACTTGTTGGTGACGGCAGCAAAGGTTAGCATGTTCTTGGTGGCGGTGTTGGGGCCGAGGAAGAGTCTTGGCTGGGATTTGAGGGCGGCGTCGAGGTCTTGTAGGGCTTCGTGGAGGTGGTCGGAGATGATCTCCGGCGAGCACTGGCGGCGGTTTTGTATGCTCTCGGATAGTTCTATTAGTGCTTTCGATACTTCTCCGGCGACTCGGATGCATGGATCTTTGAAAAGAGCTCGAACCGACCGCGGAGTCTGAAATATTCATTTCTTTAAAAATGAATTTATTTCTAAATTCTTAATTTGTGTTCTATCTACCTTAACCGACACTTGAAAAACGGAGGGAGTAATATATAAGCATATATGATTATCAATATTTTTAATAAACGGTTATCTTCGTAAACATTATTTAATCGAAGAGTGTGACCTGAATTTGAGTTTGAAGGCATCCATGTAGAGCGACGACTGTGTATCCGAAACGTCGGAGAACTTCACCCAACTTGACATAGTGCTGCCATGGCAACCTGTAACAGTACCTTGAATGGCATGGCTCCCAACTTGCATGCATTGCCTGTCAAAATTCACACACACACACACACACACACACACACACACACACACACACACACACACACACACACACACATATATATATATATATATATTTATATCAGGTTTAAATTTATAAATAAAACAAACCAGAAATATTTAATGTTCATTCTAATTATTTCTTACCAAGGTCTCGTCACTGGATTTAGAGTCAAGAACAGCCTTATACCCCTTATATATAGGATCCTCTAACGTTTTATCTTTGGCTGCTTTTTGGTCTTCGTTGCTAAAGTACTCATTTACGCACGCTGCAATTAATTTGAAAAATCTAATAATTAGTTCCTTCGAGAAATATGTTACATTTGGTAAAATACACTGGTTAGCAGATTTACGCACAATTACATGCATATATGCATTGAATAGACCGTCCTATGTGTTGATCAACAAGTATTGCATATATTAAGAAAAATCAAGATATATAGAAACTTGATGAAATTTAGAGCGTGTTTGGCCAAACTTATTTTAAACATCTGATAAGCTCTTATGTCTGATAAGATGTTTTTAGAGCTGATAAACTGTTACATCTTATTTTTATGATTAATTTTTAGAGTGTTCGAATAATGAGCTTATTTCCTATTTTTACTCATTATAAAATCTTAAATAAAACTGAAATGTTAAATGTCGTTTCAATTTTACCAATGTCGTTTTGACTTCGAATCTGATTTTGACATATTTCTATTTTGATTTTGGCAAAATTCGAAACATTAAAACCTGTAGTCCTTTGGGTTAGCTTTCTAATCCAACTTAAATCCGCTAGATTGGATGTCGTGTGACAAAGTTATGTATGAATAAGTCACATTTTCAATTTTAGATACCTCAATACATCAAAGTTGTGGGCAGTATCCATTAATTCATGTATATTATTTTCGTCCAACATCCAATTTTGGTGATTCAAGTTGGATTAGAAAACTAACTCAGAATACTACAAATTCTATTTTTCGGGTTTTGCAAAATTTGGAATTAAAAATGATCAAAATCACACTTGAAGTCGTAACGGTATTAACGACATTTATCACATCCCTAAATAAAAAGGTGGGGTAGAGATACTTATTTAAAAATATCTTATTTGGTCTCCAACAGCTTATTTAAAAAAAAATTAAGATCTTTTTTTAAAAATTTACTAAACACTTTGGAAGAGCTTATAAACTCTAAAACATCTTATAAGCTCCTTTTAACATCTTATAAGTTTAACCAAACACCCTCTTAGAGCATATTTCGCTAAGCTTCTTAGTTCTTAAAAATATATTATAAGACGTTTAAGAGCTTTTAAGCTGGTTAAATGTGTTTGGTAAAAAAAAAAAAATCAAAAGATCTTAATTAAAAAAAAAAAAATTGTTAGGGAGCTTTTAAACTGTTTTTAAAAGTTCCATATCCAACCATTTTAAAAATTTAATCTTTCAAATAACATATAAGAGTTTATAAGTTTGGTCAAACGGATCCTTAATGATTTTAGTATGATTATAGCTAATTAAGCAAAAGTTATGTTACTAAGAGGGTGTTTGGCTAAGCTTATCAACTTCTAGAAACGGCTTATAAGATGTTAAGAGCTTGTAAGCTCTTAAACAATAATTGGGAACTCTTTTCGAAAAGATGTTAATGTTCTTAAAAACAAGCTGCTGGGGAGCTTTTAAGTTTTTTCTTAAAAAAATATCTCTACCCCACCATTTTATTTAAAATCTTATAAGAAGTAAAAGTAGCTTATAAGTTGATTATCCAAACACTCTAAAACTAAATTTAAAAAATAATACGTAACAATTTAGCAACTTTTAAAACAACTTTTCGATGTTTAAAATAAGTTTAGCCAAAAACCCTATAAAAATGTATATGTTACCTTCAATTGAAAATGCCAATCCCTCAAGCTTAGAGATTGTGGAATGGTGAAGGTCTTGGCCTGACCAATTGGGGAAGACAATAAGGCTCATAAGGAGACATATTCCACATCCTATGGCTATCATATAAAACCGTTCTTGCGCTATCTTAAGCACGTTGTGTATTCGATAACTCGACACGATTATCAAATTGAAGGTCAACAGAAATATCACTACTCCGTACTCGTAGTTCTTCTTTATGTACGGGAAAAACCTCATGTATGTTGTTGCACTTCCTATATCGTAATATAGAAAAATTCAATTCATTAGTACCTTATTACACTAACATACAATCATCAAAATAAAATTTTAAAAATGAAAAAAAAATAATCCTAATTGCGAATGGAATTAGGGTTTGTAATTTGTATGTACCGATAACAAAAACTGCAGTCCCGATGAAGATGGCGCGGAATACGTGAGAAGATTCTTCGGCGATGTATTGAATCAAGAAAGCAAGTGATCCAGCTAGCAAAGTGCCAATCCCTCTGTTTAGGCCTTTGCATAATGTTGCCCCTAATAGTATTATTATTGAAGATCAAATATTTTCTTATTGAAAAATAAAAATGAAAAAACGAAAGCTGAAACTAAACGAATTATTTGAGTAAAGTTGCTCACCTGCAGTGAACTCGAGCACAACGACAACAGTCATGACAGCCCAAATGGCGTTCTGACCGATACCTTGGAATAACGGCTCCAAAAGATACAACAACGAAACTAATGTCAAAGAAAACCCTACTTTGAGTGAGTGGAAAACCCGAGACGAATCTTCTTGCCCTACCCGACAAATTGTCATCCATGTAGATATTGCTAATTTTTTCAATTTTTGGACGAAAAAAATCGAACGCTTCTTTATGATGTCGGTTTTGTCTGTCCAGTCCCAGCAGGGGCTTTCCCCAGCTATCCTCATTGCAATTCCAGAGTACATAATTATTGTAAATTGTTAAAACAAAAAAGATAGTTTATATATATATATATATATATATATATATATATATATATATATATATATATATATATATATATATATATATATATATATATATATATATATATATATATATATATATATATATATATATATATATATATAGGAAAATGTGGTGATGTTTATGTGTTCACATGGTTTGCTTTAATTTAATTAAACTTTTTGGGTGATATTCACAGGCTCTCCGTTTAGGCAATTAATTAGGGAT